>NW_027266663.1:0-68636 GCF_046630445.1 Rutidosis leptorrhynchoides
CATGTTTCTTTTGTCCATAAAAATATTTTCCATTCTTGTCAAAACAAGAAGATCGTCATGAAGGGGTGAAATCAACATGCCTCCAGAAAATGGAGAAGAAGTCATAACCTATTTCAAGTAAACAAAACCAAGTATATGTGAGCTTGTCCCAAATAGCAAACCAGGATATGAAAAAAAAAAACTCAGAGAACCTTTACCTGAAAAATGCTCGAGGGAGATTCATCAGCAGCCTTTTGAAAAATAGGTAGTACTCCTCCACTATCCTCTGATTGCTTTCCAGAGTGGAAAATGGAGAGTTGCCAAGTCCAAGACCACTGTAAATTTCTGCATTTTTTTGAACGGTATGATTAGAATGTACTTTGATTCGGAACTTCAATGTTCTTGGGTCAGTCGAATGGCATGAACTTCTATCACCTGGTGTGGAGTTCTCAAAAACTTTACGATAAGAGACACCTCGAGACAAAAGCTCTGTATTTAATGATTGGCTATTGCAGGGAACAAAACTTGCCTTCTAGAAGGAAGTGATCTTGAGGAAGCTGTTAGATTCTGAGATATACCCTGTAATAAAATCCATGGTCATGTGATGTATATTCTTCAATTTTTGGCTTCATGGAAATAAAATTTATATATCCATTGAACCAAAAAAATTAAAAAGCTAATTTTTTCATGTACCTCAATGCCAAAATTGCCAGGAGACTTTTTTGGGCTAGAGCTTTCGAGTGGAGTCTTTTGACGCGACCAGATAGAGAGAGAGCATTCATAGGTTGGCAAAAATGAGCCATACCCACAAAAATTTTCCCCTATAGAAAGAAAACCAAGAGGGATATCGTCATTTTTAGATACAAAAAGACCATGTTTACTTGATTATTGTGAATCAGAGTTTCATGACTGTCCACTTACCCAAATTCTAAGCAGAAACTTCACCTTCAAAATCTTTCCGAAAATGACCCAAAACATCCTCAAGTTTCTCATCCTTGAAGAGTTGGAAATAAAAAACTTAGCAATCTCATTCGGAGAAATATGAAATCCAATTAAAAATGAATTTCAAATAACCATAAAAAGTGATCGACAGTTGTATTAATATGCATTCATAGTCGTGTCTCTGAATTGAATGCATGATCTAGTTATTGGCTTTCTGCGACATAATCAAGTCAATAAATGTATACCTTCAACCAACTAAGCAAGTGTCTTGGGTTCAAAACTAAAAGGAAATACTCGAGTAACCAAGACTTTGCTCAATTAGAAAAGAACACTGTCAACAGACTGTATAGTGATGATCAACAACTAAGACTTCTAGTAAGTTGCAATTCTACTATCAAAGGCAATGAACCAGTAGTCAATGGTGAAAGAGGACTAACTAGACACAGGTGACAACATATGTCACATAACTCCCAGAATATTATTTCGTCAACCCCACACGGCTGAGCAAGGGAAGTGCAAAATACAAAAGCATAATAAAACTATAACAGTACCAACAGTAATGAAATTGCACTTTCAAACTTCAATTGACGAATAACTCAACTACACACACCAAATGGGCACGCCTATAACTTTCTTCCAAATGGTTTGCAACTTTCTACAGAGTTCATAATCTATAATCGTCTTTTTCTTGTACTTCCTTAGTGATTGTCATCAAAGTTTCATGATTACACTCAATGAACACATTCCTTTCCACAATCGCTATTGATTTTACACTAACACATCAGAGAATTGATCAACTAAATCACATTCAAGCTAAGAAAACAAATGACATTTCATTGAACCGTGAGATACAGAGAAAAGAAAACATCTTACAATGTATGAGAGATCAATGTCAGGGTGTACATTATTGTCTTTGTCGTCATTATCCTCGTAATGGTAAGCTTCTCCTTCTTCAAGGTCAACATTCTCATCCATTTTGAAGTGCATAAATTTTATCGATGAGTAATAAACAAAATATAAAATTTAAACACTAACCCCAAAACCTTAATCCGAACCCCACCCTAATCAAGCCTTTACTAAAGTCCAAGTCCAACATCAACCAGACAATCAGAAGAGCAAATGCAACTAACTAGTAAGCAAGTTGCTTAAAGCAACCCAATACTTTTCTCACAAAAATCCACCAAAACCCTAAAACGGAATCTCCCAATAGACTGCAAAAGTCGAACCTTATTGAGATATCATGCTGCACACTTTCAAATTTTAGTGATACTTCCTACATTACATACATAATATTAAAATTGATTAATTTCCCCAAAACCCATGATAAGGGGTTTGAGAAATCCCGCAATGGACGAAGCGATCAGTGTCGACTTCCGATCAGTGGCGGAGGTAGAAAATATATTTTGGGGTGTCAAACTTTTAATTTTGTCATATTAATTCTAGTCCTCTATGTTGTATATCCACTTTAATGCTTAAAAATTTGGTAGAATTTTAAGTATATATTTGCAATAATAAATAGTTAGATGTAATTGTATCATAGTTACTCAAATTTAACAATTAACTGGACCTCCGATCAATAAACATTGGACTTCTACAGTTCTCATTAACAAATAATCCATTTATTAACTCTAATTAAATCAATTCTTTAACCATAACTAACATTGTATTATATATAATTTTTTTCCCTAAATATTTGTGGGGTCAATTGACCCCCAATCAGCCATGTGGCTCCGCCACTGATTCCGATTGAATCAGGTTTCGAATTGGTTCAAATTCACATGCAGTCCCTCTTTTCTTCTTTCTTTCTTTTTTTCTAGGAGAAAGTCTCTGCTATGCGTATTAGGGTGAAGGAGAGAATAAATAGTTTTGTTTTTAATTTCTGGGTCTGGTTTTTATCTTTTTTTCTTTTTCCAAATTTTTATTTCATATTTTCCTTTTTCTGGATATATTAATTAAATTTTTTTTTTCAACTATGAGTCGCTTTTTTTTATTCAGCTAGGAATCAATCAGATATATATATATATATATATATGTATTTATTTGACTATTTGTACTTGGAAAGATTTATGTACTTCTTTGGTTTATTGTTCACTAGTGTAGCCACGGGATTACACCCCGACCTTAACCATCATTGACCACCAAAATCCAAATAACTGTAGAAGCCATCGAACCCCAAAAGCTCATGCCTAAGGGAAAAAATTGATCATCGTGTAGTTCATTCCGGTAATAATGACTTATTAATTCGAAAAGAACATTATAAATAAGTTCCAACAATGTGGTTCAAGAGAATTGGCAAACGTGCTAATATCTTGTCCTAAAATAAAAATATAGAGCTAGCTAGATACCTTGATAAGTAAAAAATTCTTTGTAAAGGAATAATTCTGTTAGTCCATATTTTTAAAGTTTTACATCATATAAATTGTGTAAAACACCTTCCATCGTACATCGTTCACATACGTATATAGCAAGCTTTCTAAATTATTTGAATGAAAGAGAAGCTCACACAATAAGGAGTATTTGAATACGATGAGATCAAACAAAATTCAGGTGTCATCTTGATTCACATTTAACTACAACTCTGTGGTGGATATTTTCCGTACGTGATCACGCAAGCTCCAAGCATTTGAATTCGTCTGCACGTCTAAAGATTGTCGGTAATCGACAACTAAACAATAAACACCATGACTTATTTAAAATAATCAAGTTACTGTAATCAAATTAGCATCCTTCATTTTTCACACGGGAAGATTATTATTTTTGTTTTAAAGAAAGAAAAAAGGTTGCTAAGCAATCACAGCAAACAAAGTGGCAGCTTAAATTTCGAGTACTTAATAAAATGACCCAACTGAGAGAAATAAGTTTCTCTTCTGGATTACTTAGTATCGTGATCATTGAGATTAAGAGTCGACGAATGGCTGACATAGCATCCTTTGTTAAGAAAAACCAAAAAAAAAACAAAAAGGGAAGCTTACATTTAAGGAGATTTTCCTTGAATTATAAGTCGCTGATGACAGGTTATAATTGTAATCGAAGCATCATCGACCGACGACCATAAACATGAGACACATCAAGAACATACATTGAAAATTCATTTGCATGTATGTTGTGCATGACAATTTATGCCTTTCCATTGGATCCACGATCGTTTCATATTGTTAGGGGTGTAATAGTATCTCCAAGGTCCAATTTTGAGTATTAAATCCTGCCATGTGAGCGACATCAAGACGAGAGATAAAAATTTTGAGACTTATTATAATTTGGGCTTACACGCTCCACTGCATAGTCTTAAATTTTTCGATCCAACTTTAATATAATATATATAAAACTTTAATGATATTTAAAATAAATAATTAATTTTTATAAATTATAATGTTAAGTAATCAATAGAAATTATGATCAAACTATATAATTTAGTTATTTTTAAATTAAGTTGTTATTATTTTCTTTTTAATATAAATTTTTCTCAATAATTAATATTAACATAACATGAAATCCAAAATTAAGTAACAAACCCATATAATAAAAAATTAAGTAATATAGTAAATTTTTAATTATAAAAAAAACAAGTAACAGACCCAAATAATCATTTTCTTCGGTCATACTATCTCTGTATTTGAATAGATGACATTTTGACACTTTTTATACATACCAATATTGTTAATTTCAATACATAAATTATTCTTACTTTACAATATTATCATTTATCTTTCTCTATTAAAATATTAATTATGTATGTGTAAAGTTAATGGAGGGGTAAAAAAAATGCATTGATATTCTCAAAACGTCAACTATTTAAAGACAAAAAAATCTCCAAAAACGTCATCTATTTATATACGGAGAGAATAAGTAACAAATAATTTTTTTCGATCTTTTCCATATCAGTGACATATAAATAAAGAGACAAAAAATTAAGACTCACTAAAAATTGGGATCATTTAATCTACTGCAAATCCCAAAAATATGAATCCAAAATTTTAATATTAATTTATTTTAATTAATAAATATGAGAAAAGAAAAGAGAGAAATGAGGGAGAAAGATGTGAGAAATTAAGAGAAAAAATGTATTAATTTTTTCAGGAACTAGTACATTACACGAATTATTTTCAAAGCTCAAATTTGCTTCAATATTGTATCAGGTATCGTGATTATATATGGTCTCAATTTTATATCAAGTATTATTGTATTAGTATAAATAGATAAATTAAAATATTTAATATTAAAATATTGAAAATGGCAGAATTGGGTCTCAATTTTCTAGAATTTATGTGCCTGAGTTCCAACAAAATCACTCCACTATAATTTCAGTTCCAATATTTATTAGGTGGTAAAATTGAGACATGCACTACAGGTGCTCTAAGTTGGGCTAAAATTTCCAACCCAATTAAAATCCAACCATCCCATTTTAATGGATCGTCTTAAAAAATCCAATCATAAACCAATTCGTAAATTGAAATTACTCAATTTAATCCAATCTAATTAATTTGAAGTGGATTTAGGATTGCCTCTTATATTTCAATATTAAATTTCATCAGATTACTTCACAACTATAACGAAAAAAAGGACGTGTCAATCTATGATATATCCATATCATCACAAAATAATTTAAACATGCCTTTCATCTTACACGTGTAATTGACGTATAAAAATTTGACACGTGTCCGTTACTTGGAATTATTTTGCCAATATGGAATTCAATACCCATATAATTAGTTTTATTCCTAGAAAATTTAAATTTTATTAATAAAATAGAAAAATATCTATAAGTTTTATGGGCCCACTCATCAACAATCTTATTTAAATTTATTTATTTTTGTGGGATTTCCTTTTCCAACTGTATCCATAAGTTATTCACGTCTTTTTTTATTTTGTTTTATATCTTTTTCCTATTTTTTTCGGAAGAAATCAAATTTGTTTAAAAATAATTTAAGATAGTTATTTAATAGAAGAATAATAAGATTTTCATTAACAATTGAAACAATTGAATATGCGTTGTAAAAATTGGTATTAATTTTTGAAAAATAGTTTAACAAATTATATAGTAGTCCCCACTAATATTTTTCATACTTTTTTTAAATTGATTGATTTATTTATAAATTATTATTTTTAATAGAAATACTAATATTTTGATTTATAAATATTTAACTTATTTATAAATAAATTGAGTTTTCCAGAATTAAAATTAATGGCGTGTATATTAAATTTTATGTTAGTAAAAAAAATCCACGTAAGGGACGTGTCATATTTATACACGTCAATTACACGTATTTTCCACGTTAGCGATTTTTTATGGACGTTAAAGAAGAGGGACTAAATATCCTAATGTTGGTCAAACGTAGGGATCATGTACTCGAATAGGAACATTAGAGACGAAATGAATTTCTAAAATAAACATGAGGCACTAAACACTTACTTTTCCCTAATTATAAGTGTTAAGCATCAATTGAACTTTCATAACTTTAAGGATGTGATCTACTTTTTCAAAAACTTGGAGGACCCAAATAGACTTTTTGAACTTGTATGAACTTAAGCATATGTTGTTGAAACCATGAGGTTGTTCGCCTCGTCCCTCTCCTCCCTCCTTTTCGATTTGGGTCACGTGTAGGACTATTTAGCTAGTCACTTTCATAATTGAGATTATATTATGACGCTTATTGACGGAATATTGCAAGTGTGCTAACGGTAGCAGATTAACACAGTATAATAAAGGCAGCACAGAAAGTAAATAACACACGATATGTTCACGCAGTTCGGATTACCCTACTCTGTGGGGCCTCGCCCAGTAATAAACGACATTCCACTATTCTTGCAACAATAGGACAGTACACGGATTACAATTCGCAAATCTATAATCTACTTCCTATTTCACTAAGTGGATCCCTCGTCTATTATAATTGCCTTATCAAAACGGACAAGGACTCTCTTGCAATCTCTCAACCTAGACTACAAGGAACGATTGCCTTATCAAACGGACAAGGACTTACTTGCAATCTCCTAACAGATTACAAGTGTTACCAATTTTGCACTTTAACACATAACTCTGTAAACAGTTGAAATAGTGCTCGATTAAGTAAACTCACCCTACAAAGTTCACGGACACAAGGTCAAACGATCGTGAATAAAGGTGTAGAACAGAAAGTCTTCTCCAAAAAAGTCAGCAACGTCGACAGCAAGACTGCTACAGAATGTCGACGGCAAATCAGATTACGCGCGGAAGGCTTTGTAGGACTTGTATATGTATGAGTGTATAGGCGTGTAAGCTCTGTCTGTGTGTGTTCTGCTAGTAGAGTCTTCGACTGCTTAAATAGAAAACCACAACCTTGGAGAATAAGACTTCTATACTGAATAGGAAAAACAATCCTTTTCGGAATAGGAATTGTATCCTAAGAGAATCCTTAACTTCCTCTTTTCTTTTAGGAATTAATTTAGGAATCCTTTTCACAATAGGAATTCCATATAGAATCAAATAAGACCGGTTAATAACAAGGAATTCTCAATTACTAGGTTTCCAAAGAAGACTTGTACCGCAAGTAAGAATCGAATCTTCAGTAGACTGGTTTTGACGAAAATAGCCAACTCACAAACGCAGGCGTGAAAACATCCACCCCTACATTATACACACAGAACTCCTTAAAAGTTAATCGGAGATCAAGAAGATTCACACACGCATTTAACTAGTATAGTTAACTTGGTAATTTTTCTTGTTTTGAAACAAGGGATAATCCTTCTCGCATCCATATATATTATAACACATGAAAAATTTCTAGAGAATATTTAAACTTTTGAGAAAAATTTATGCGATTGCAAAAATCGAAACTTTTAATCATCTAAAAAGATGTAATTGTTAAAGAAATGATGAGATAAATTAGCAAGTGTACATGTTTTCTATCAACTCACGAGCTTAATTTGTTTTAGTTGTTGCCATTGTATATATGGTTTGATCGTTAGATATATATTTCACATTATAATATCGTGTGGATTAATTCTTCGCGATTTCTTTATTTAAAATAAAAAAGTCAATATGATTTCTTGGGGAGGTTTTTCTCGCGCGAAGTCTTGCATGATGGAAAGGAATATACTAAAGCTTAACTTTGGAAAGAACCACACTCACGGCAGTTTGACTTAACAATCTCCTCTTTTGGCATTTTTGACAAAACCTTCAGAAAAATCTTCAAATCGTCGTTAGAACTTTTGAAACATCAAGTCTTCAACATATTGTTAATGGAAACTAGTAATGTGCAAATATTGCCAAAACTTTGTAAACAGACTCAGAGTAACACAGTCGAAATATGCACACATCGTACCGCGCTAGAGTTTAAATGAATATCGTCATGAATCTCCCCCTGTCGAAATTATATCTCCCCCTTTCATTCATTCAGAGATTAAGCTGCCAACATAAGCTCCCCCTATCGTTGTGATCTCCCCCTTTTTGTTAATAAATCGCCAAAGCAGCATGTAGGAGAGACAAACTAGCAAATTCAGCATAAAAAGCATACTTGGTCCGAATAAAATTATTACACATCAAATGAAAAGTCTGAATGTGTAAGCAGAAACATAAAAATGTTCAGCAATCAAAGGCATAAAATCAACTCCCCCTAAGAATCAGTTGCGAGCAAGCTGAGCTTCCAACTGCAGCCGCTTCTGCCTGAGTCGATACTCCTTTTTCTTCAGAAATTTGATCATATCTTGCACTACTGCTTCAGGAGTCAGAGCTTCTCTTTCTTCAGCTTCAGCAGGATGTACTTCTCTGTCTGCATCTTCATCTTCAGAGATGTCCACCAGATTTTCACCATGAGTGAGACGTGAAGTGAGTGAGAGTCGTTCCGGCTGTGTGAAGTCATCACTTTCATCAACAGTAAGGCCCTGATTCAGCAAGAGGGTGAAGATAGTTGCTGGATAGACATAACTTTCATATTTTCTTGATTGCCCAGCAAAAAAACTATCTTGTCATATGCCATATCCCCAAGATTGAAACCAATCCGAGTTCCAACTTTGAAGAGCAGTACTCCCAGCTTTTGACTTACAGTGTTGGTATGACGACAAGGCATCCAATTTGCCACAGCTAACTTGTGAAGTGCAGAGTAAGTCGTAGTCATCTCAGCTGGTTTTAGTGCTGAGCCACCCCCATACCAGGTCGTCTTTCCACCTTCAGTTAGCTCAGACGCGATAGCATTGCAATTGACTTCACATTTTTCTTCAGGGTTCCAACACTCAAAAGCATCAGAAAGCAGCTCAGGAGAGATTGCATAGTATCTACCTCGAACATACACTCGTTGATAATTTTCAGACTCAAGATTGTCAACGTCAGCAGGCATGTTGCAGTAGAATTCTCTCACAATCTTTTTTACATACTGGGTGTTCCGAGTGGCACTTACCCAGAGCTTTTCCTCAAATAGTAGATCCTTGAGATTAAACTCCTCTGCTTGATCTCTTTCCAGCACCTTCTCAGCAATCATCTTTTTCCCAGCGGCATATGGCCAAAAAGCTCTTGCAGTTGCATTGACAAACTTATCTGCCACAACTGGCTGTTCTTCTTGCGATCTGGATGAAGATGTGGAAGCAGACTTTGAAGTCTTCATAGCAGTCCTTTTTCTTTTCAAATTCTTCTTTCCCCTTGTGCTAACAGGGACCTCAGCAACATTTTCTTCCACAGGTACCTCAGCACCTTCAGCATTCTCCTGTTTTGCAGCAGCAGGAACCTCTCCCTCAGCATGAGCACCAGACTCACTATGAGGCTCCCCCTCAGCTTGAGGATTTCTTTCTCGTTCAGCATTGTCAAGATCCTCTGTGTCAGCAGGATCTGCATTAACAGCAGGCGAATTCGCACCTGTTTGAGTCTCAACTTCTTCAACAGGACTTATAGTCCTTTCACAGCTAGCAGAGTTACTAGATGTCGGATTTTTACCCACATTACCAGTATTTTCACTATCATCCTCAGATATACCGGTAATTACAGTTCTCCTATTAATCCTACCAGAAGAGAAAGGAGAATTACTCACCGGAAAAAGCCGATGCACAACCATTGCTGTTTCAGGGTTTTCAACTACCCTGTTCTCATCATCTGAGTAATACTGCAAAATATCTTCAGGTTCGTACTGTGAGAAGTTTCTCCTTGGTGGTGACCGAGAGGAGTCTGAAGCCGAAATAGAAATTGACGACGATGAGGGAATTGTTCGCATATTCGATGCGATTCTTGCCGAACGGCGAGCACTGCTTCTTGTAGAACTTCCGCCTCTTGTTCTCGCCATTTTTTTGAGTTTAAAGGTTTTGGAGACTGAGAATTCTTTAGGGTTTGAGAGAGTTTGGAGGGTTTGAGAGTGCTTTTTGAGAAAATCGAAACTGCTCAGAAACAAGTCAGCAACGTCGACAGCAAGACTGCTACAGAATGTCGACGGCAAATCATATTACGCGCGGAAGGCTCTGTAAGACTTGTATATGTATGAGTGTATAGGCATGTAAGCTCTGTCTGTGTGTGTTCTGCTAGTAGAGTCTTCGACTGCTTAAATAGAAAACCACAACCTTGGAGAATAAGACTTCTATACTGAATAGGAAAAACAATCATTTTCGGAATAGGAATTGTATCCAAAGAGAATCCTTAACTTCCTCTTTTCTTTAGGAATTAATTTAGGAATCCTTTTCATAATAGGAATTCCATATAGAATCAAATAAGACCGGTTAATAACAAGGAATTCTCAATTACTAGGTTTCCAAGGAAGACTTGTACCGCAAGTAAGAATTGAATCTTCAGTAGACTGGTTTTGACGAAAATAGCCAACTCACAAACGCAGGCGTGAAAACAGGTATGTCTCAGGAACCTGTGTACACTCACGGCAGTTTGACTTAACAATAATAAATAAACTTGTTAAATTTGGTTATTATCTACTGTTAGAGTGAAAAACTTTATTTCTGTAGTTTTCGTCAGAGGCAGTGTTAATAACAATTTATGTCTACTTAGAGGGCTAGTTGTTTCAAAGTGTACCGTTTGAGGTTGTTACAACTCGTTTATTTTTTAGCATCGAAGTTGATGATCTTCTATAATTGATTCAATCTATTAACTTTTTGTGAATAGTTATGTGGCTAAGATTTTTTTGTCCTCGTTTGAGGGCAAATAAAATTTTATTTCAAACCTGAAGTGTAATCATTATATTTTCGATTTTGAGATATTCACATCTACACAACTATCAGACTTCTTTTTAGATATATTATCTTTAGGCTGTTGTAGTTACTTTTATTATTTTCTTACATAATTTTATAAAATTCTTGTTTGGGCTTTTGTGATTGATTTTCTTGACATTGTCGTGAAGCATTATTTGCTGATAAATTCATAATACAAATTACATACCCAAAATTCATTTTTTTGAAGTCGAACCCATAATTTCATGATAGCGGAAATGTATAATCATTAGACAACGTCCTAATTGACCATGAAGCCTTATTTTGATGGCAAGAAAAGGAAAATAAATCATATCCAGTAATTCAAAATGGTACCCGTCTAATGTCATGAATAGTACTTGTTTATTTTAGATTGATATAATCTTCCATATTTATAAAAAAAAAATGAAATACATAATGATAATATTTATAGTCATATCTAACAAATGATGCTTAAGGCTCATCTCCAAGTGAAGCCCAATAGCATAACACAACATCTGAATCGTATCAGCTGAAGATTGTATAAAGATTGTATAAATGTACCTTAAATATCCTCATGATCAATTAGATGATATTCACTTAAGTCTAGGAATCAAATCCCAGCTATTTAGGAAGTCATAATACAATTACCAATGTACTCTCGTTTATAAATGTATGTAACAGCATATCAATAACAGCTATTCGATTTAAACTTATACAATCATTATATGGTACCAAAGCCTTCAGACTAACGTCGAATAATTTTTGGGATTTTTTTTCCATCATGTTAAAAGATCAGGCTTCCTCCAACTCCAATGAATCCATACTCATTTGCGCTCAATGTTGCGGCTCAGGCCCCATTGAAGCTCAACTCGACCAACAACATGTGTTGGAGACTTCAGTTTCAAAGTTTGTTCAATGCTTGCAATCTCATGGGCTACAACCATTACTACTGGTGATTCCAGTGCTTCGAATCCAGCCTATGATGCCTGGATGCGTCAGGATCAACTGATTCCGAACACTATCATTGGTGCACTTACACCATCTATCATACCATTCATAGCTACTTCTACAACCTCTCAAGAAGCTTGGTCCTCTCTTGCAAAGATTTATGCCAAACCTAATCGTGCCACGATAAAACAGGTGAAAGCTCAGTTGAAGAAAATTGTCAAGGGACAAAACTCGATTACAGAGTATATGCAGCAAATTAAAGCAAAGACTGATCAACTAGTTTTTCTAAAGTCTATGGATATTGAAGACATTATTGACAGAGTTTTTGAAGGACTTGACGATACTTACAATGAGGTGAAACTGCAAGTTAATGGCCGAGATGATCCTGTCGAATTTGATGACCTTGTGAAAAGGCTCATCAATGCTGAAGCTGATGCCATTCTCAACTCTATTGCTGCTCCCTTTTCTGCCACTGCGCACTACGCTGATCGTCCTCAAAGGTCGTCGCAACAACTACACCAATCGACAACATGGTTAGTGGCGCCCACAAGGGAATCAATTCAACAGTCATCCTCCCACTTCTCTTGCAGGTCAAACTCAGTCTTATCAGCAGCAATCATTTGGCCAGAACATCCACAATAACTGGCACAATCCTACTTCTACTTACCAACCTCGTCCTTACTTAGGCAAGTGCCAAATCTATCATGTTCAAGGACACTCTGCTAAAAGGTGTCTCGATTTTTGTATTGTTCTTGCAGTAGTATCTCAGGCACCACCACCTGCTTCTTACCAGCCTTGAGCCAATGTTGCTAATACCTCCACCAGTCAAGCTACATGGCTTCTTGACTCCGGTGCGTCGCACCACATCATGAGTGATCTTAACAACCTGGCTCTTCACACTCCTTATACAGGCCTTGATGATGTAGTTATCGGTGATGGCTCAGGTTTGAATATCAGCCACACAGGTACATGTATTCTGAAATCACATGAAAGGGATCTTAAACTGGATAATGTTCTTTATGTTCCTCAAATAAAGAAAGATTTAATTTCAATTTACCAGTTCTTTATATCTAATGATGTTGCTGTTGAGTTCTCACCTCATTATTTATGTGTGAAGGAATTGATGATAGGGAAGGAAATCTTGCGAGGCAAACCTGAGGGTGGTGTTTATGAGTGGCCAGTGAAACAAGTCTCCAGCTTAGTTCCCTCCACGTCCACTGCTCCTACCGACTGGCACTCTAGATTAGGACATCCTACTCAACCAATTGTCAAACACATTCTGTCATAAAATAAATTACAATTAGTTTCTCCTTCAATTCAATCTCAAACTCATTGTAATGCTTTTTTTACAAATAAAAGTCACAAACTGCCATTTTCTAGTTCTACATTGGTGTCTACAAAACCTCTAGATGTTGTGTTTTCTGATGTCTGGACCTTACCTGTATACGCTAGTGACAATTACAAATATTATGTCCTCTTTGTCGATCACTTTAGCATATACACCTGGCTATATCCATTAAAGAAAAAATCAGAAGTTAGAGACAAATTCATCAAACTTAAGGGTGTTGTCGAAAATTTCTTCGACACAAAAATCAAAACCTTGTATACAGATAATGGTGGCAAATTCATAGCACTCACAGAATTTCTCTCTCAACATGGCATCTCATTTAGGACAACCCCACCCCATACACCTGAGCACAATGGCCTCTCTGAACGCAAACACCTCCACATAGTAGAAATCGGCCAAGCTCTTCTCCCTCATGCTTCCGTTCCACTCACATATTGGCCATATACATTTTGCACAACGGTATATGTCATAAATCGTATTTTAACTCCTACATTAAAAATGGACAGCCCCTACCTTTGACTTTTCCAGTTACAACCTAACTATGGAAAACTACGCACCCATGGTTATGACCATACAATAATCATAAGCTTCAGTGAAATTCTAGAGCATGCATCTTTTTAGGATACTCTCTAAGCCAAAGTGCATACCTGTGTCTTTACTTACCCCATAATAAAATCTTTGTCTCTCGTCATGTGCGATTTGTGGAATCTGAATTCCCTTTTGCAGCTGCTCAATCTGCAGCAGATCACTCCGACAACTCGACCAACAGCCTACGTGTCTCGGATTGGATTCCACCGACCCTACCAGCTCTACCTCCTCCTACTGAACTGCCACTACCACTCACACCGCCACCCTCTGTCTCTACCTCTACTGGATTGTTTGCTCCTCAAGTTAGTTCTGACACATCTGAATCGACTCAGCCTGTGCAACAGTCGGCTCCACCACACTCAACAGCTCATCCTATGATCACAAGAGGCAAGAACAACATTAGAAAACTAATTCAGAAACTGAGTCTTACTGCTTAAGTGACAGAATCTGCTTCATATGAGCCTCACACTATTACTCAAGCATTGAAAGATCCCAATTGGAGAAAGGCATGTTATGCATAATTTAATGATCGGAGCTTCGTTGTGATCTCTCTGCCGTCTCCACCAGATCCACGAGCACTGTTGACCTTCACCAAATCCAAGATCCACTTCTCCTCTCGTCGACGAATTGTGTTTCAGACTAATGGTCGCCGGATGACGACGGGAATGGGAGGCAAAGGCGGTGGATATGTTGTCATCGGTTCGGTTCAACTCGGTCAAAATAGAAACGAAATAGAGTCTTTCACAAATGTAAAAAAAAATCTAAGGGCAAAATAGTAAAATACTATATGGGATGTGCAAATAGGATGTATAAAAGAGCAGGCCTCATTTCTAAGGTTGTAAAAGAAAATACACCTAAAATATGTGGGAAATAGGGTCCAACTATGACTGGGGAAAGCCAAACGCTGTCAATTACATGCACTTGTTCATAACAGTACCTGGGAGTTGGTTCCTCCACATGCAGCTCGAAACCTTGTTGGATGTAAGTGGATCTTTAGGATCAAGAGGAACTCGGATAGCACCATTGACAAGTACAAGGCTCGGCTAGTTGCCAAAGGGTTCCACCAAAGGCCCGGCATCGATTTTGCTGAAACCTTCAGTCCTATTATCAAAGCCACACAATCAGAATCATATTAAGTCTTGCAATTACAAATGGTTGGGAAATGCGACAGTTAGACGTTAATAATGCCTTTTTGCAAGGGCCACTAACTGAAAATATGTTCATGGAACAACCAAGGGGATTTATCGACCAAGACAGACCTACATATGTATGTAAACTTCGAAAAGCAATCTATGGCTTAAAGCAGGCGCCGAGAGCATGGTACCAAGCTCTTCGACACTTTCTGATCACTACAGGTTTCAAAAACTCATATTTTGATGCATCCTTATTTCTTAAGCAGTCTAACACTAGCACAATCATTATCATTGTCTATGTCGATGATATAATTGTCACAGGGAGCAATTCACAACTTATTGATGACTATTTTAAAGCACTAGCAAGGTAATTTTCTATTAAAGATTTAGGGCATCTAACATATTTTTTAGGCATTGAGGTGATACAAAACACTGATGGCATACTACTTTCACAAAGAAAGTATGTTATCGACCTCCTACAACAAAACAAAATGCAAGATGTGAAACCAGCAACAACTCCTATGGCCAACAATCAGACTCTCATATTGAACTCAGGCATACACTATATTGATGCAAAGGAATATCGCAAAGTAATTGGAAGTTTACAGTACATGCTCCTTACTCGCCCAGATATTGCTTTTGTTGTAAACAAATTATCGCAATTCAGTCATCAGCCTTCAAATGAGCATTGGATGGCGGTGAAACGTCTTCTTCGTTATCTTGCAGGCACCATCAATGATGGAATTCAGCTTCATCGAAACTTAGATTCGTCGCTTCACGCCTTTGCTGATAAAAGCTCCCTCATGAATTTACAAGCCTATTCTAATGCAGACTAAGCTGGTGATAAAGATCAGTACCATTCGACCGGCGGCTTCGTCGTCTTCCTTGGCAAAAATCTGATCTCTTGGAGCTCTAAAAAGCAGCGATCCGTCGTGCGATCGACCACTGTGGTGGAGTACAAAGCTATTGCGAACACAACCGCCGAATTGAATTGGATTCGCACCCTTCTCTCTGAGCTCGACGTCGGACTTCCACAAACTCTGGTCATCTTTTATGACAACGTGGGGGCCACCCAACTCATTTCGAACCCTGTTTTCCATTCAAGGATGAAGCACGTGGCGATCGACTTCCATTTCATCAGAAATCAAGTCCAGAACAGCGTCCTCCGCGTCGCGCATATTACCGCCACTGACCAGATGACAGACACATTGACGAAACCATTGTCGCGACCTCAGTTTCTCCTCCACAAGTTCAAGCTTGGGCTTCGTTCTCGTGGCCCAACTTGAGGGGGCATAATAGATGATGCTTAAGGCCCATCTCCAAGTGAAGCCCAATAGCATAACACAACATCTGAATCGTATCAGCTGAAGATTGTATATATATACCTCAAATATCCTCATGATCAATTAGATGATATTCACTTAAGTATGGGAATCAAATCCCTGCCAGTTAGGAAATCATAATACAATTACTAATGTACTCTCGTTTATAAATGTATGTAACAGCATATCAATAACATCTATTCGATTCAAACTTATACAATCATTATAATATCATTACTATAAAAGATTATGAGTGTTAGAGAAAGTTAACGTACTATGAATATTATGATTTTCTAAGATTAATTGTAGAACTTTTAAATAATTTAAAAATCATTTTTGGTTGAAGAAGTTATTAGAAGATTAAATCAACAACGATAAAAACTAGCCTCAATTCTATTAGGTGGAGTCGACTATATGATTTATCACGTCTAAGTCTAATGGCAATGTGTAGATCACATGTCATGAATCATACTATATAATACCATGTACATATATAATATAAAATACGATGTATAAAATGAATAGAATGAAATGAATGAAATCATGATATATGATATAAAGACATACTCCCTATATAAAGAAATAATATGTCCTATAAATTTATAAATAGTTTTTCTATCCTTAATAGAGAAATAATATATCCTAATTTTTGTCTTTCTTTCTAGCCGCCTTATAGATAGTTTTTCTAACCCTATGACACTATTTATAGAAAGTCATATGTGTGGATACTACGTCGCCACTCTCCTCTCTCAACTACTAAATTTTATGAGATACCTAAATTTTTTAAATCCTTTATAACTACCATCTCACACATAAATCTAGGTTTCCATCTTCCTCCCTCTCTCACTTCTCTATGTTTCTATATCTATGTCATCACCTTTAATTCATAACAGGAGCTTCTTTAGGTCTACGTCTCACATGTCCAAACCACCTAAGTTTACACTCTCTTATCGTTTCGTCTGTAAGGGCAACTTTTAAATTGCTCATTATAATCTCATTTCAGACTTTATCTCTTAGAGTGAGTCCACTCGTCCACCTCAATATCCGCATCTTTGCCACTCTAATCGTGTGCTCATGTTGTTTCTTTATTGGCCAACATTCACTCACATATAGAATAGTTGATCTTACGGTTGTTCAATAAAACTTTCATTTTTTTAGTCAACTCGACATATGTCTATCACATAAGATACATGTTGCAGTTCTCGATTTTGTCCATCTTGTTTGTATACGATGGGTAATATTCCTATCGATATCTCCATCTTCTTGAAGAATATACCCAAAATATCGAAACCTATCATATCTCGGTACATCTACTCCTCCTAGCTCGATTGTACTAGCATGACTTCTCCCTTTCCCACTGAAGTTACAGTGCATATTACGTCTTACTGCGACTCAACTTAAAACCTTTCGACTCTAAGATCTCCCTTCACAACTCTAACTTCTCATTTACTCCCTCTCCGTTCTCGTCAATCAAATTAATATCATCTGCAAATAACATACACCACGAGATGTCGTCATGAATGTGTCCATCACTAAGGTGAAAAGATATAGACTTGAAACCACGTCTTGATGTACATCGATGGCGTACTAATCGGAAAATCAAGTGTGTCTCCTCCATTCGTCTTGACATTAATCCGTACTCCTCATGCATATATTAGACAATGTCAACGCCTACCGAAGGATATTTATAGTGAAGAGTCAGCAAATTATATCTACCGGAATTACATTTGAAACTATCGACCTCACCTAATAATTTATGTGGAAGTGAATTCTCATGATTTTTATCACAATTTCATGACGAAATAGGATAGATTAAGAAATTTTATTCTGACAGTAAATTCTCGTATTTACCAGTTCATATATATATACTCTTATAAGAAAATGAAAGATGCAATTCTCTTCGAAAGCTGTTGATCACAATTCCCTTTCCTTTGAAAGAGAACAAGTTTTGCCACTGGGGAAAGCCAATGTTTTTTTCCCTTCAAACAGTTGGCGTGGGGTTGCAAGATGATAGAAAATCGAAGCATTTACAATCACCTCCATATTCAAAGAGAGGAACACTATGTCATTTGAATGTGTACATGTATATATCGATCTTTTATCTTGAATGCGAGGTTGAAGCGACGTACTAGGTCGATAAACTTGAGCAATTAACCATCCCTATATGTGCCTGCCAATCCTAGTTAATTAAAGCTCCAAGCTCCACTCAAGTGGAGATGCACGAGAAGTGATGGTTTGATTTAGATACATTTTCGATAAAAATAAAAAAATAAATTTGTGGAAATTTATAGTAGACAAAAAATAACAACTGAAATTGTCTCAGAATTTTATTTCTACCTCTTCTAGGTGATAGTCTAGTGACTGCGGGCCATTGCTACCGCGTGTCCCTTAATAGATCTCTCGCTGCTCACCGATTTCTCATATTAGTTCTATTTCATCATCGATCATCGAATGATAGTTGATATATAATGTAAGGAGGTGATGCTTTGGCGATACGCAGTGGTGACGAACGTAGGATGGTGATGTTGTTATTCAATGTGATCGGTTGATAGAATAGAATCCCTTGTGTGTGTTTGATTCAGCCAACATAAATTTACAACAACCGATTTCGGGTAAGAATACGGGATGGTAGAGAGGAGGCCAGGAAATAAATAACAGTTGGGTTGTTTTTTTCTACATTTTTCCCAAAATAAAAAATAAAATACTTTAGTATTAAAAAAATTGGAGTAAAATAAATAAATTATGTTAATAAATCTACGTCTCAATCAAAGTTTTTCAATTTGGTCATCTATTTTTTTTTTGTTTGACAATAATTTTGGTCTTCTATTGTACAAATAGAAGACGTTTTCACTTTTTAAATTCATTGTAAATTTAATGTATTTAGACAATAATAATGATTAAATACATAAATTTTTCAATGAACTTAAAAAGTGAAAACGTCTTCTATTTGTATACGGAGGGAGTAGTATTTAGGGATTTTTTTCCTTTTTTCTTAAAAAGATTCCATCTAAGGGAAAAGAAAAAAAAAAAAGAAAAAAACGGTCCACCCTCGATCTCTTCGCAATTACATCCCAAAAATTCGACATTTGTAATTGCGCTGGAAAATTATAACCGCCGTTGGTGTTCGATTTCATTGCACGCGCAGGATTTTGCACATATATATATATATATATATATTTATACATATATATACATATATGCTTATACACATTATATCATTTTTTCAAGCTGCTTTAGGTGAGTTCTTCGCTTCCCCCTTTTCTATTATTCACTCTGCCGCATTTAGGGTTTTATCGTATCAATTTTAGCCAATTTGGAGCAATGGATCGATGCCTTTGATTTTAAATTTTGAGCTTTTTTTTTTCCGATTAAACTTAAGCAAATTTGTGATGAAAGATTGTCATTTCATTTGATAGTAGGATTCGAGTTTCTCCCATTTTCTTCTCTTGCATGGGAATTTTTTGGGGCTTGCCTACTGCATCGTGCCTTGATACATTTGCTTGATTGAAATTATTTTGCAGTCAAAAGTTTGAAGCTGGAATTTTGAGGGTGTAGTAGTTTATAAAACTTCAGGGCAAATGTACAATCCTCCTGGCATGGTTACTGCACGAGACGGGGGTGGAGTAGGCGGGGTGTTAATCCCTATGCAGTTTGTATGGCCTTATGGAGGAGCCAATGTATGCCTAGGGGGTTCCTTCAATGGGTAAGATTCTGCAATTTCTTTCGTACCTTGCTTTTATGTTTCAGTTAATGTGGCTCATGGAAGCTGGTTTTTTATTTTTTCTGCTCATGATTTTTCGATTTACTTGATGAAATTTCTTCAATGATGCATGAAGTTGGACTCAGCTATTGAGGATGTCTCCTGTTGAGGGTTGTCCTGCAGTTTTTCAGATTATTTGGAGCATAGCACCAGGTTACCACCAGGTTAGTCCATTGGCTGATGTTCTAGGGTTTGAAACATGTTTCGCTGTGCATAGTTCTGGCAGAGAATGAATTAGGATACTACATCATTAAGAGTTAACGGCTTACCTTATTAAGTTCTCTGTTAGTCCATTCGCTGATTGGTTATAGGGTTTGAATCATGTTGATGTGCATAGTTCTGGTAAGTGAATGAAGTAGGAAGAACCTTATGAAAATTTATACCTTACCTTATTAAGTTGTCGGTTAACTACAGAAAAGAAACCGTTTTAAAAGTTATTCTTTTTAGTCATATACTGGCATTTGGTTGGTTTATGGCGAGAGTCATTTTTGGGAATTTAATTCTCTGTTCATGCTGTGCAGTACAAGTTCTTGGTTGATGGAGAGTGGAAGCACGATGAGCATCAACCTTACGTTTCTACAGCTGAATTTGGAATAGTAAACACTGTCCTTCTGGCAGTGGAACCCAATAATTATATGGATGGATTGAACTCTGGAAATTCTACTAGAACTAGCATGGATGAAGACGGCCAGGATAATAATGCTTCTCGGCTTATGGTACGAGGCATTTATCGGAAATGTTGTCAGATGAGTTACTTCAACCTGTTTTTGGCATGATTTGATCTGTCTATGGAAATAGCTAGTCGACTTAATTAAAATGATTACAAATTTACAATTATATGCGATGCCTGTACTGTATCTTTTGCTACAGAGTCTAGTGACTTGTTTAGATACCTAATGTTAGGCCATTCCCTTCATGATATACTAGGCAATCACACTAGGCACCATAAACTTGAATTTTATTTATTTATTTATTTGGCTCTTTCTAAAATACGAAACTATGAGTTATTGAATCAATCTCTCTTTGCAGGGTAGGGTCTCGGATGGTGCATTAACTGGGGCAACCCCTAGAATAACAGAGACTGACCTACAGTTCTCTCGTCACCGTGTTTCTGTGTTTTTATCTACACACACAGCTTATGAACTACTCCCTGAGTCAGGCAAGGTCTGTATGCCCTACCCTTGACCTTTTACGCTATCAACTATTTTTAAGATTTGGATGTTTCTTTGGACTAGTTGTTCGTTCCTGACTTAGATGAATCGAGCTTGCAGGTTGTTGCTCTGGATGTTGACTTACCAGTAAAGCAGGCATTTCACATCCTGCACGAGCAGGTATTTTTTTTTTTTCATTTATTTTGCAGCGGTCAATATAATAAATCATTTTCGGACTAGATTTGGTAGAAGTTTGCTTGGCATATTTCAATTTCTGCTTCAAAACATCATGGAGATTTATAATTGATAATAATTTCTGGTCCATTGTTTCTTCACTTGAAGCTTTTTCTTGATGAGATTTAATGATTTATAATGGCTGATGACACCTTCATTTCTACTCTCTGCTATAGTCATACAATATTTCTTCAGCTAATAAGGAACTTGGATTTAATTTCTTTTTCTGCCATGGTGTTTCCTCCCTTTTGTTCCAGGGTATCTATATGGCTCCTCTTTGCGACTCCAAGAAAGGGCAGTTTGTCGGTGTTCTGAGTGCTTTCGATTTCATTTTAATATTAAGAGAGGTACGTGAGTGTTGAAAGTAAGACCTTTTGTTACCAGTGAGTCTAATTCCAATGACACATTCTTTGCAACGTTATGGGAATTATGCTACGGCATAGATGGTATAATCAGATGTAGATGAATGTTTGTGGCGATTTCGCATCTTGAACTTTGTTCTAGTTCGACGTGCCATCATTAATGATGATACCAACAGCACTACTGTTTTGGTTGCTTCTAATTTCTCTTAAATATTATTTAGTTTATTGACCCGTATATTGTAAAACTACTCATCTTTTGCAGCTTGGAAATCATGGGTCAAATCTGACTGAGGAAGAGCTCGAAACACACACCATCGCTGCATGGAAGGAGGGGAAAGCATATCTGAACAGGCAAATTGATGGTCATGGGAGGGCGTTTTCAAAACCACTTGTCCATGTTTGTAATCTTGTTTTAATTTACCTGGATTGATTCTGCAAGACTGCAACTTTATGGTAACACCCAATGTGATGGCTCGTTTTTCAGGCTGGGCCATATGATAGCATGAAAGACATTGCTTTGAAAATTCTGCAACATAATGTAGCCACAATTCCTATAATCCATTCATCAGCAGATGGTGATACATATCCTCAGCTACTGCATGTCGCTTCTCTTTCTGGAATACTGAAATGTAAGCCTCAAGTGTATTCAGTTAGCTTTTGAAATAATTACCTGTTCGAATAATGTTATGTTACTAACCAGTTTAAATTTTATCAGGCATTTGCAGGTATTTCAGACACTGTTCTAGCTCATTGCCAGTATTGCAGCTACCGATTTGTGGGATTCCCGTGGGCACTTGGGTTCCGAAAATCGGGGAATCTGATCAACGGCCATTTGCAATGTTGAGGTCAAGTGCTTCTCTTGGTGCTGCATTAAATTTGCTTGTTCAAGGTATGTTTTCTTTTTGAAGTTCAGATGGGGTATTCTAATTACCTGTTCAATTAATCTGAGGTTCAACTTTGACCATGCTAAAAGGTTTTAACCTGTTGCTCCTTTCTCTTGCAGCTCAAGTAAGTTCAATTCCAATAGTTGACGAGAATGACTCCCTATTGGATATATACTGTCGAAGGTAAGAAGGAATAAACTTGCTTGTCTTTATTAGCCACATCCTGTATTTCTTTCTTTCTATTAACGGTGTTTATTGATGGCAGTGATATAACAGCACTGGCGAAGGACAAAGCTTATGCTCATATTAATCTGAATGAAATGACCATTCAGCAGGTGTTGACCTCGTTTTCTCATACATCTAGGTTATGTTTGTTGGTAAAGATGAAAGTTTCATCTTACTTGGTCGGATGGTGAATTATCTATCTCTGTTTTGACAGGCATTGCAGCTGGGACAAGACTCGTTTTCTCCTTATGAACAGAGAAGTCAAAGATGTCAGATGTGTCTTCGCACTGATTCACTGCACAGGGTTATGGAGCGTCTGTCGAACCCAGGTAGTATTAATATACTCATTCTTAATCCTCACCATTGAAATGATTTGTTACATATAATGAAATCTGGGCTTATAATAATGATGAATTATCAGGTGTTAGGCGACTGGTGGTTGTTGAGGCTGGTAGCAAGCGTTTGGAAGGAATTGTTTCTCTTAGGGACGTCTTCAGGTTTTTGCTCGGTTAGAAGAAGAAGAAACGTGCAGTGCAGTGCAGTGTTGTTGTTCCATTGGATCTGTGCTTGCCTCTTTCTTCTTCTTCTTGATTCATTGCCCAAGTCTTTTTTTAGAATTTTAGGGTTAAAAGAAAGAAAGAAAGAGGCTTGTAACCTTTTTTTCCTTTCTATTTGTCCAGTTCCTCTCCTCATCTCTCTTTCCTGTGATTATTAAAGTACATTTTTGTTCACCAATGTATGTATATGCATTGTTCATGGGGAGCTCGAGACTGTAATTGTTCTCTCTCGACAAAAGAAAAAAAAAGTTTATAAAGTGAATATAAAAGAGTTTAAAGACAAGGTTTTTATTGCTTGCTTTTGTTTTTGGATGGTTTTATCGGCCGTATTTGGAGGTACATACACGAGGTTATTAAATAATTCTCTCTCCATCTGTCCATAAATATCGTTTTTTCATATATTTACCGTAATATCTTTTTTTATTATAATAATATTATTTTTATTTTAATTAATACGTGATATTCTCCTTCTATCGGAAATTCAAAACGAAAGATATGTAGAGTCTTTAAAATGACATTTATTCGGGGTACGATTAACCAACTAGGAATAATAATTTGGAATTTTCTTTTTTAGCTCATCAACAACACTTTCACAACCTAAACTCGAGAAAATCAGTTCAGTTAAACGATCTTTGTAATTTCATGCAATGGAATGTAATTGCATATAATTTTTAACCTTGGGGGATTAAAAGAGTAATTTTTACTGTTTGTTACTGAACATCCCCATCCATCCATCAGAGCTTCGTTTCTTTTCATTACATTACATTACAGGGTTTAAAAGAAAAGATTCGATCATATCTATTCTATTCTATATTCTATGAATTCATAAAACCTCTCTCTCTCTCTCTCTCTCTCTCGATCCCTTCTTCACAATCTCAAATCACGTCCCTAATATCCAATAACCCTCTCTAATTTGGCTTTTGCTTTTCGATTTTCATTTCAACCCAAAACCAACTGTTAGTTATCGTCTTCTTCCTCCTTTAGTTTAGGTGAGCTGTTCGCATCCATTTACTCTCTCTCTCTCTCCCTCCTCTTGGGATAGATAAGCAACCTGACCTGTGTAGGATTTGAGGAGGCTACTTTACTAGTATTTTGCTTAATTGACTTGACATAAAAACCTTCAAGCTGGAAACGAGAGTGTTGTAATTCCTCCAATTTGGTGCCCATGTTCAATTCTCCTGGCATGGTTACTCCTCCTGAAGGGGGTGGACCAGTGTTAGTCCCAATGCGGTTCGTGTGGCCTCATGGAGGAACCAATGTATGCTTAGGAGGTTCATTCAATGGGTTAGAGTTAGACTTTGTTTCTTGCTTCATCTTTCCATTATTGTGGGTGGATGCCATCCACTGAATCGATATTTTGTTTCTGCTGACATATCGTTTGTTTTTTTACACTTAATTGAATGGATACATGCAGTTGGACTCAGCTATTGCGAATGTCTCCTGTTGAGGGCAATCCTACAGTTTTTCAGATTATTTGTAGCATAGCACCCGGTTACCACCAGGTTAGTCCATTAGATGATGTTTTGAATCATGTTTCAATGGGCATCATGCTGTAAGAATAAGGGAAATGACAAAAATTGATGACTTGCGTTATCATGCTTTTGTTTAACTAAAAAGGAAATCGTTTTATCGTTTTAACGATTACGTAAAATGTGTATTCGAAACTATCGCCTTTTATTATATACGCGTCAATGCCTGGCGTTAATTAGTTATTTGCCTTATTAGCATTCAGGAATCATGGCTAAACCCCAAAAATTCTAGAAAATATTATCTGTTTTAGTCACATTTGTACGATTTTGCTATTCTATGATGAGGGGGAGAACCGTTCTTGAAAGGAATTTATTGATCATGCACGTGCAGTATAAATTTTTCGTTGATGGAGAATGGAGACATGACGAGCATCAACCTTTTGTAACAACCGCTGAACTCAGGATAGTAAATACTGTCCTTTTGTCTGTGGGACCTAACTACATTGATGGATTAAACCCAGATAATTCTACCAGAACTACTAACATGTACGAGGATGATGAAGACAGTGAAGCTTTTCGCCGTATGGTAAGTGGGCTTATATGTGGAAATCTTGCAATATCTGTTTTTGTTTCTTTTTCTTCATCTCACAATTATTTTCTCGTTGGAACACTATTTAGCGTGTCGGTGTTTTAGCATGATTCTATGGAAGAGTCATCGAAGTGATTGGAATCATATATGGTGCATGTCTTTTGCTATGATGGAAAAAACTTCATGTGTCTTAATATGACCTAACTGCAAAGAAAGCAGTCGCAGCTGGGAATATATATATATATATATTTTTTTTTTTTCTTTTCTGGAATCTGTCCTTGAGATGTTCTCCTGGCTATGCACAAGAAAATTCAAACTGACCTATTTATTGTTAATCTTTCTTTTCTCATTCCCCTGGTAATCACTAGACTGTTCAATGTTTTCTTCTAGCATCGATATCTGAAAAATACTTTTGTTCTTGTCTTGGATATGTGCATATCTTACACAAAGAGAAATTTTTGTTTCTCTGAAATATGGGTTTTGAATCTAATTATTCCAGGTTAGGATTTCAGACAGTACATTAACCGACACAATCCCAAGGATAACAGAGGCTGACCTGCAAGCCTCTCGTCAACGTGTTTCTGTGTTTTTGTCTTCACATACTGCATATGAATTGCTTCCTGAGTCAGGCAAGGTCGTTATAGCTTGCCGCTGGCTTATTTAAGATTTTTATGATTTTTGGGACTTGATCTTCCATTATTGATTTAGATGTATCTATCTCATAGGTTGTTGCATTGGATGTTGACTTACCAGTAAAGCAGGCATTTCACATCCTGCACAAGCAGGTATTTTTTTTATGCCTTCACTTTAGCTAATAATTTTCTGACTAGATTTAAAAAAAAAAAAAAAAAAAAAAAAAAAAACTTCATATTTTCGTCAGCCAAACATTACAAAGACTGGTTCACTTTCACCTTTGTAGTTAGTGATTATATTTTATGGAACATGTGACAAATCATTCATGTTGCCTTACTTGAAGCCCTTATAGATATGATTTTTAGCTGTTGGTGACTCGATGTCACCTTTGGTGCTACTATCTGCAAAAGTCGAATATTTGCTTCAACCTAATTAGGAACTTTGGGTATGAATCTTTTCCAAGTCATTTTATTACCTCTCTTTGTTCCAGGGTATCCATATGGCTCCTCTGTGTGACACCCGAAAAGGGCAGTTCGTTGGTGTTCTAAGTTCTTCGGACTTCATATTAATCTTAAGAGAGGTAAGTATGTAAACCTTTTAGCACTGGGTTCATCAGTGCAAGTTTCCAGTTGTCTATATTCTGGGGTTTTGAACAGCAGAGATAAACTCCTTTTTTTCTTTAGGCTTTTTCTGATATAATCTTTTATGCTCAACATTTCTTAGATCTTTCTGTTGAATATCTCTATCCCTCTCCATATGAAGACATATTTGATTTCAGTTGTCTTTTTGCGTTTTTGAGTAGAGCTATGAGTGTACAAAACAATCAAATGTATGAGGATGTTTGCAGCAATTTTGCATCTGCAACTATGTTTTTGTTCGAGTCTGCCAGCATTAATCAATGATTCCAATTTCCAACATCACTGTCTTTTCTTGTGTTTTGTCTATATTTTCTTTTTGTTTTTTGAGGGCTTGTAAAACTACCTACTTTTTGCAGCTTGGAAATCGTGGATCAAATCTGACAGAAGAAGAGCTTGAAACACACACTATCGCTGCATGGAAGGAGGGAAAAGCATACCTAAACAGGCAAATTGATGGTCAGGGGAGGGCTTTTTCAAGACCACTTGTCCATGTGAGTCATGTCCCTCGATGGAATGTCGTTGAGGGGCTCGTAAGTGTAGCTTTAGATATGCAAGTGCATTCGGCGTCAACTTGGGACGACACTGTTTCCGTTACCTTTTTTTATGCTGGCTTTTAAAAAATATTTTTTTTCTATCTTGATTCAAGCCATAATTAAATCTGTTCTTGCCTCTAAATTTCACCATTCTGCTTCATTAGTGTCGGATGACCTTCCTGTTACTTGGATGGGTTGTTTGTTTAGTTTTTATTTGCTCAACCCAATCAAGCACCCTTTTTTTTTTTTTTTTCATTTCTTTGGCTTGCTGCTTTTCTTTCTAAGAAAGTTTCCTGTATAAATACCATCATCCAAGAATTTCACTCGGTACTTGGGTAAGATGGGAGTATAATACCAGCTTCATATGTCTTAGTAAAATTGAAACCGTTCGCTTCTTTCTTTTTTGTCGTGTCTTATCTGGATGTACTAGTAGGCCTGTGGTTTATTGTCTTCATCTGTTCGTTATCTTCTTTTGGCGTTTTGGATTAAGGCAGCAACTTTATTGTAATATCCACCATGATTGGTCATTTTGCAGGCTGGGCCATACGATAACTTGAAAGACATTTCTTTGAAGATTTTGCAAAATAATGTAGCCACAGTGCCTATAATCCTTTCGTCGGGAGATGATGGCTCATTTCCTCAGCTTCTACATGTTGCTTCTCTTTCTGGAATACTGAAATGTGAGCTTTCAGTTTAGCTTCCTAAGTAACTGTAGAAAGAGTCTTACTAACAACATAAACTTAAATCAGGCATTTGCAGGTATTTTAGACACTGTTCTAACTCATTGCCGGTATTGCAACTTCCTATTTGTGCAATTCCTGTGGGCACATGGGTTCCCAAAATTGGTGAATCTAATCAGCGACCATTTGCAATGTTGAGACCCAATGCTTCGCTAGGTTCTGCACTAAATTTGTTAGTGCAAGGTGAGAATTTTGGCTTTCTGTAGTTGAGGAAAACAGATTGAACAGCTATATATCTTAGCCTTCGGTCTTGACCAAGCTAAACATTCTTATGCTTTGTTCATCTTTCGCTTGCAGCGCAAGTAAGTTCAGTACCAATAGTTGACGACAACGACTCTTTATTGGATATATACTGTCGAAGGTAAACTTTCTTAACAGCATTTTGAAATCCCTTCTTG
This sequence comes from Rutidosis leptorrhynchoides, assembly GCF_046630445.1. NCBI lineage: Eukaryota > Viridiplantae > Streptophyta > Magnoliopsida > Asterales > Asteraceae > Rutidosis > Rutidosis leptorrhynchoides. The sequence goes on from NW_027266663.1 coordinate 28,565, forward strand.
TTAGTGTTTAATTTGGTAGTTCTTGTATTGGCAGTGATATAGCAGCTTTGGCAAAGGACAGAGCTTATGCACATATTAATCTTAACGAAATGACTATTCACCAGGTGTTGACTTGACACCTTTTTTATATCTCGTAATATTACACGAGATTATGCACATATTTATCTTGGGAATGTGAATCCTCTGTTTGATAGGCATTGCAACTGGGACAAGACTCGTATTCTGCTTATGAACAAAGAAGTCAAAGATGTCAAATGTGTCTGCGTACAGATTCACTGCATGCTGTGATGGAGCGATTGGCGAACCCTGGTATTATTATTAACAATAATAATTAATTAATCCTCTTTTAGATTTGACTATTTTGTCCCTGTATTTTTTGCAAAATTTGTCATTTCTTTTCAAGAAACATGAAATTTTCCGTTTTTGTAAAAGAAAAAAACTCCCTAATTTTGGAAAAGAAAAGGATGAATTTAGTTTTTTCTTTATACTATAAATGAATAGGTGGTTGAATTTGATTTCAGGGGTTAGGCGGCTTGTGATTGTTGAGGCTGGCAGTAAGCGTGTAGAAGGCGTCCTTTCACTTGGCGACATCTTCAGGTTTTTACTTGCGTAGCGGAAAAGGAATCATATCAACCCAAATATCTGAGGGAATTCTCTCTCTCGCCTTGTTGTTTCAAAGGATTTTTAGCCTCTTGCTGCTTGATTGATTGCCTTGCCTTTCTTTTTATTTTTATAGAAATTTAGGCCAAAAGGAAAGAGGGTCGTAATTCCTGAGAATTTTCCTCTAATTTCCCTTTGTGATTATTCAAGTAATTTTGTTCACAGTATAGGGAGCTTTTTTTTTTTTTTATTTCTTATATTATTAGTTCGTGTACTGTGTAATGTTATTTATTTCTAATGTCAATTTTATCAGCTATAGCCTATAGAAAAAGAAAAAATACGTGTTTTGTATATTGGAATTTGGACTATGTTAAAGTCATCCCAAAATTTATTTGTATTGTTAACTATTCGTATATTTTTTTATATAAATATCATATATTTTAAGACGAAAATAATATTTATGGATATTCTTATTTTGCAGCTATGTATATTCAATTAGATTGATATTCTAAAAAATAATATATAATAATATAATTAAATTTACGATTAGAATGGATTTGATATTGAAAATTAAAAAAAAAAATTATTATGTTTATATTAATATGTTTATCTTAATATAAGATAATATTTAAAAAAAATCAATATTCTTCGAGTACTTAACATCAAGTTATTTAAATTTAATTTTTTTATTTCAAAACATTAAATTAAATTAAATTTAGTTGAATAATTAACCACATCAAACTATCAACTTCTTTATATTAGTTTATAATCGTTATTTAAAAACATAAATCTGTGGATCCACCCGTATGGACGAAAAATCCGTATTTTTAAAAATTAATAATTTAAATATATCATAAAATTTATATAATAATTATTTATATTAAATATTATTAAATTTATATAAAATATTATATAAAAAAATTAATTTAATTTTATATTAATTATAATTATTATGAATTCATTTCAAAATTTATAATCAAAATTACAAATTTATCTTATTTTAAAAAATAATAAATATAATAAAAAATAAAAATTACAAATAACTAATTTATTTATTTTTATTATTTAAAAAATATATAATAAAAAAATTATATATTTATTTTAACTAAAAATAAAAAAATAACAGATTTTTATTAAAAATATATTCTTTTAAATAAAAAAAGTATATATCAATTATTATTTTAATTTTATTATTTTAATTTTATATTACTTATAATTATTTAATTATTTTAATTTGATTTTAAAATTTATAATTTTATTAAAATTAAAATTTATTTTATTTTTAAAAATAATAAACATGGTAAAAAGTAAATATTACATTAATTGTCCTTATAATTTGAAAAATAATATATATATATTTTAATTAAGAACATAATATAAAAATATAATAAATTTTTATTATAAATAATAATTTAATAAAAAAATATAAATAATATATATTAGAATTTAATTAAAAATAATTTTTTAATAATATGTCGTTTGAAGGGTACAGTACTTTTGTGTCCTTTTTTGAGCGGAGGTGAACATCAATAGCCGGACCGGAAACGGCGTTTCCGGTCCAACTAATCGCGGATTAGGGAGATGATTAATTAGTTATAACCGGTAATGGGGTTTCCGGTTTTAACTAAAACCGGTAGTGGGGTTTCCGGTTTTAACTTAAAACCGGTAATGGGGTTTCCGGTTTTAGTTAAAACCGGCAATCCGGTTTCCGGTTCAATTTCTATATAAAAACCTCCACCGCCTTAATTCTTCCGCATTGCATTTTCTCTTCTTCTCTCATCAGTAATTCTTCCGCATTACATTTTTTCTTCTTCTTTCATCAGTAAACGAGATTTTTTTTTAATTTATTTATAATATTTATTTATTTATTTATTTTATAAATATGTCTTCTTATTTAAATTTATATTGGAGAAGTTCTATACAATTCGTAGAAGGAAAGGTCGTGGTGGGTAGCCTTCCCGACGCAACGTATTTCATCGATGGTATTTTGAGCTACGATGATTTTTCTCAAGTAATGTGCGATTATGCCGGAATTCAAAGAGAACGGGTAAAATTGAATCTTATTTATGTATACGCGGTTGACAACGGTGAAAAACAATGTATCGTAATCAATGATGATGCTACGCTATCATTGATGTATCAACACCATTCTTGGAGTCGTGACTTGTTCATCAGCTACAATCCGATTCATAATTCGGACCGGACATCCGATCCCACTCAGGGATACGTTGCGCCCCAGCGGAGATCACTGCTGCAGAGGCTCGGGAGTCGAGTGTTCGGTAGCGTTAGACGACGCAGAGAGCGATCACCCGAGGAACCTCCGCCTGTCCTCCGGCAGCAGCCGCTCGTCATTCCGTATCGGATTTTAGGGCTGGACCCTCTCGTCCGGCTGGACCCCTTCGCGGGGGACAGGGTAGTAGCAGACCTCGCGGAATATGGGGAAACGCCTCATCGTACGATGACTACATCGTCCCACCACCAGGAGACTATCATGTGTTCAGCAACATGGATGGGCCTAATGAGATAACAAACCGCCGCATTCCTAGTGCTGCAGAATTATACAATGGGGACCCTAATAATATAAAGCTGGGAACACATTTATCTAACAAGGACGAGCTTCAAGGTGCGATAGCGATCTGGTCTACCAGGCGGGAAAGAGAATTTCGCACGACGAGGTCAGACCGAACAACATGGGCTGCAGAATGCGTTAATCGTCCAAACACACGTTCTAATGAGCCGCATGATGGTATTATATGCAACTGGAAGATCCGGGCTTCGTTCAAGAGCGAATATCGCACGTGGCAAATTACTATGTGGTGTGACGGGCACAATTGTGAAGGAGCGGAGAACGAACGTGAAGACAGGAATATTTCGCAAGCTCACGTTGCCCACGTCATAATGGGAAAGATTCGCGACCGTCCAAATTACCCAATCAAGTCCATAGTCGAGGACTGCGAAGCAGCATTCGGTTGTAAAATTGGGAGGAAAAAAGCTTGGGACGGTAAGCGAGTGGCAATGAACCATGTGTATGGAGACTGGGAGACAAATTTCCGCCAACTTCCCGGCTACATGAGAGCTCTTCAAAACTGTCGAGATGGGACCGCAGTGCAGTGGAAGTTCATGAAGGAGGACGGGATTGTGCACAGCGGTCGGAAGATTTTCAGGTACCAACGCATGTTTACCGAGCACAATAATAAGAATTTTACTCCGTATACTGATTATTGTTATTCATCCAGGTACGTATTTTGGCATTTCGGTGCCACGAGAACCACTTTTCAACACAGCCACCCTGTAGTTACTGTCGACGCAACGCATCTTCGTGGGGCGTACAAGGGTAAGGCGATTGTAGCGGTCGTGAAGACGGCCAACGACAGAGTCGTTCCGGTCGCATATGCGATCATAGACGAGAAGTCTATCCACAGTTGGTATTGGTTCTTAAAGTACCTGAAAGTTTACGTTCTACAAGATACGTTCACATGCATCATCTCTGATCGTAATTCGGGCATCCTGTCCGCTATTGCGAAGCTCGATACCAAATTTCCAAACTGGAGAGTTCACAGGTGATGTTTACAACACTTTAATTGTAATTCCAAGTTCAAATCAATCCATTAATTAATTCTCGATTCCGGACAGGCACTTAAAACCGGACCGGATTTACTTAAAACCGGACCGGATTTACTTAAAACCGGACCGGATTTACTTAAAACCGGACCGGATTTACTTAAAACCGGTCCGGATATAATTAAAACCGGTCCGGATTTACTTAAAACCGGTCCGGTTTTACTTAAAACCAGATATCCGGTTACCGGTTTTTTAAAAACCGGTACAGAAGTTAAAACCGGAACCGGGTCACCGGTTTAATGTAAAACCGGGAATTCGGTTCCCGGTTTTACATTAAACCGGTGACCCGGTTCCCGGTCCAAACTTCATCTTCAACCTCCCGACCTTCTCTCTCCCCGACGCCGTCCGTCTCGCTGCCCAACCTCCGTTCCGGCGATTCCGGCCACAATCCCGGTACCAATCCACTCCTCTCGACCTCACGATCATTAATATAACCTCTAATTTTCCTAACTCGTCTCCGTTTTCGTTTAATTTAAAAAAATCAAATTAGGGTTCGTCGGAAAATTTGGGGGTTTTGTCCGATTGAGATATATGTTAATCTACGTCCTCTCACGATCATTTCTATGTAAAAATTAAGCTTAAAATCACATGAATTCGAGGTTAATTTTACCTTCAAAGTTTTGGAGATTGTAGAATTCGGACCGAATTCGATTGCTTTGTGTTTGTTGATGTTGGAGGAAGCTTTAGGATGCCGATTTCGGGTCAAACTCGCCGGAATTCGATTGACTCGGTCTCAACTCACTCTTGACTCAAGCTTGACTCACCGGTAAAACGAAGTCCGATCGGTATGCTCCTTTGACGAAAGATGATCCTTACTGCCTATTCTATGTCATATAATTTTTTCAAAATTTTCGGAATTTTTTAGAGAAACGGATTTGTGATAAACGGAAGTGAAGACGGAGAAAAAATAGCTTCGTTTTGTGATAAACGGATTTGAAATTGTGTTTCCAGCTGGTATAAGTATTCTTCCGGTTTTCGAAATTTTTTTTCTTCCCAACTGCCACGTGGCAAGCTCTGATTGGAAGAAAAAGTCGGTCGATTGACCGGTTTTGGGGTAACCGGTCAGACCGGCTGACCGGGTATCCCAAAACCGGTCAATCGACCGACTTTTTCTTCCAATCAGAGCTTGTCACGTGACAGTTGGGAAGAAAAAAAATTTAAGACCGAAAACGGAAAACCCGGTCAACCCTTTGACCGGAAATCCCGAAACCGGTCTTACTTAACACTTAATTACGTTTTCTTAATTAGTTGGACCGGAAACACCGTTTCCGGTCCAACTACAAATGTTCACCCCGTCCTTTTTCCGGTCAAATATTTACTTAATTTAAAAAAAAAAAAATTGTAATTTCCTCGTCGTTTGAAAAGAAAATATATCCATCATAAGTTATAAAAAAAATTATATGAATTTTATTAAAAATATTTTTTTAAATAGTAGACATGAATTTGATTAAAAAACCTATTATATTAAACAAGAATAATTAGTATGTCAATTAGGGGATTACTGTGATAGACAGTAGCGGTTAATCCCCCCCTTACATATTGATGACTTTCACCAAAGATTGAAATCCTGGCCTTTCATTGCTCTTTTTTTTTTCTTTTCCAGTCCGTGACATCACGTGAGTTTGCATCCATCTCTGAAAAAAAAAAAATCTGCCAAGTTGAAATCTTCTTCACATACACGATTTCTCTTCTTCTTCTTCGTCGATCTCACTTCTTCTTCTTCCCCCTTAATATAGCATATTTCTCTCTCTTTGGGCTAAACAATTTTGGCTTTTTTTCCCTCGCTTCTTCTTCTTCGTCGATCTCTTCTTCATCCGTCGACAATTTTTCGCAGGGACCAGTTCATCTTCAGTCTTTTTCCTCATCTCTTCTTCCTTTCGAGTTCTGTCTCTCTGCTCCAATTTTTTTTTTCTTTTCTTTTTGATTGATGGGAAATAAGCAGGAGAGAATGTCGTTGAAGTTTGATAGAAAATTGAGGTAGGTCTTGAAATTGTTACTATTAATGGACGTTACAAAATTAGTTGATTTTCTAACGTGAGACTCGTCGCCGAGAAAACTCTAACCGTCGGTAATTTCTCGAACCGAGAAAACTCATCGTCGCCGTGAGACCCGTCGCCAAGACCTTCAAACCGTCGGTAAGAGCCCTTACACACATCAGAATTCCCTGAAAATCACATACATAGGATTGCCACGAAGCCTATTACAACATATGTGAAATCAAAGCCAGATCGGAAAAATCTCAAAAATCCAACATGTTCACGACGACGAGCTCGACGAACCGAATCGAGACATATCAAATTCACCAATAACCACAGGCGGCGCCACCGTTAAGAGCGGCCGACCAACGCTGATGCAGAGTTGCAGACGAGAGAGATGATAACGAGAGAGACTGTGAGGGTCAAAATGAAAAAGAAAATTATATTGTATTGTATTGTACTAAAGAGGACTTAACATTTTTGCCCTCATAAGTCTATGATAATTGCAAGAAGACCGGACAAGAGAATATGGGCCGCGCGTCCCCTTGGGCTGATCGGCGTGATGTAATTGAAGACGAGAATAATACACGACATCTCTCGGTTACAAAATAAGATAGATGTCAAAGGAATATTGAGACACATGTAATACACGTATACTGATTTATGACACCTGGTAGAAAGCAGTGTAATTATTTTTGCCACGAAAATATTCTGGCACTAGAAGACATATATATATATATATGGATGCGACACTTTTTTACATGGCAGTCTTAAGAGCCGAACATAAAAAATTTGTCTTAAAAAAAATTTACGGGATTGATAATTCTGATTAATTAAGAAAAGAAATCAATTAAATTTATCCCAAAAATTAAATTTCGAGCTTTATTTTTCAAAAAAATAATAATTATTGTAAAATTATAAGACAATTATTGCCAACTATCTGAAATTAATTACACTAATACTCGAAAAATGAGAGTTACGGGACTGATTTATACTCGAAAATTACATTCACGAGATTAAGCAATTTCCGAAATTGACATTCACGGTAATATGTGATTCCCATAAATGATATTTACGGATAACTGTCCAATTAATTCAGGTGGTTGCCAACTACCCGTCAAAGCACAATATCTGTAAAATCCGAAAAGGGCATTTTCGGGCACATTTTGGCTATATAAACCGTCGGAGCCGATTTCATTTTTGCATTCTTTTAGAATTCATAATTTTTTTATATTTTTATTAAATATGTCTTCCTATTTGAATTTATACTGGAGGAGTTCCGTACAATTTGTGGATGGCAAGGTTGTGGTGGGTAGTGTTCCCGACACAACGTATTCCATCAATGGTATGATGAGTTATGATGATTTTTCTCAAATAATGTGCAATTATGCCAGGATTCAAAGAGAAGGGATAGAATTGAATCTAATCTATGTATACGCGAACGATCACGGTGAAAAACAATGTATCTTAGTGAAAGATGATGCTACATTATCATTGATGTATCAACATCATTCTTGGAGTCGTGACTTGTTCATCAGCTACCATCCAATTCATAATTCGGATCGATCATCAAGATTCAATGCCGGAGGAGAGTCAAGTAGTTGGTCTCGCGGACGACAGGGATACAGCTCCTCCAACGAGGATAACATTGTTTCGCGCACAACAAATTATCATGTGTTCAGCAATATAGAGGGACCTGATAAGATAACAAACCGCTGCATTCCTACTGGTCCAGAATTATACCATGGTGACCCTAGTGCCATAAAGTTGGGAACGCATTTTTCGAACAAGGAAGAGCTTCAGGGTGCGATAGCGATCGGGTCAACTAGGCGAGGAGCAGAATATCGCGTGACGGCGGCAAAACGGATAACATGGGTTGCAGAATGCGTAAATCGTCCAAACAAACGTACTAAGAAGCCTTATCACAGTATTGTATGCAAATGGAAGATTCGGGCTTCGTTTAAGAGCGAATATCGTACGTGGCAAATGACAGTTTGGTGTGATGGGCACAGTTGTGACGAAGCAAACAACGAATGTGACGACAGGAATATTTTGTAAAATCATGTTGCCCACGTCATATTGGATAAGATTCGCGACCGTCCAAATTACCCAATCAAGTCCATTGTTTCCGACTGCGAAGCATCATTCGGCTATAAAATTGGGAGGAAAAAAGCTTGGGACGGTAAGCGAGTAGCGATGAACCAGGTCTTTGGAGATTGGGAGACAAATTTTCGCCAACTGCCTAGTTACATGCAAGCTCTTGAACACTGTAACGATGGGACGAAAGTGCAGTGGAAATTCAAGAATGAGGACGAGATTGTACATAGCAACAAAAATATTTTCAGATACCAATTCATGTTTACTGAGCACGGTAATATGAATTTTACACCGTATACTGATTATGGTTATTTATTCAGGTACGTATTTTGACATTTTGGTGCCACAAGACTCACATTTCAACACTCACCCTGTAGTTATTGTCGACGCAACGCATCTTCGTGGGGCGTACTAGGGAAAGGCGGTTGTAGCGATTGTGAAGACTGCCAACAGTAGAATCGTGCCAGTCGCATATGCCATCATAGATGAGGAGTCGAACCACAGTTGGTATTGGTTATTAAAGTACCTGAAAAAATACGTTCTACAGGATACGTTCACAAGCATCATCTCTGATCGTCATTCGGGCATCCTGTCTGCTATCGTGAAGCTCGATAGAAAATTTCCAAACTAGGGAGTTCACATGTAATGCTTACACCATTTTAATTGTAATTTTGAATTCAAATTAATCCATGAATCAATTATTGCATCTACACAGGTACTGCATGGAGCACGTTCGTGCTAATATGTTGTCAAGCGTCCCAAAAAAGAAAGGATTATTTGGCTTATGTTGGGCCGTGAGTATCGAGTTGGATGAGACTAAATATATGAAGGCACGAAAAGATCTTATAGACACGAGTCACGCTACATCTACGTATCTGCAACGTATTCCCCTTCAGAAGTGGACATTGTTCCTAGACGGATTCCAACGATGGGGCATAACTACGTCGAACGACGCGAAGAGTTACAATAACGTTCTCAGAGGGGACAGCTTCTTGCCGATCAGGGCGTTCGTTCAGGCCACGCATGCAAAAGTTATGGTGATTTTTGTCGACTAGCTGACGAAAATAAATAGATATAGCCAGGCACTTGCACCGATACCGACGGAGACATTCGCTGCCAACAAGATGCGTGGCAGACGGTACGAAGTCTCGTTATATCTAAATGCTCCCGGACATACATTCATTGTGAGATCTCTGCCATTGCGTCTCGGAGTTGCCGACAGTGAACATACGGTTCGATTTGAATTGGGTTCATGCACATGTCTATAGTGGTACACCTATAGGATTCCTTGTTCTCATGCAATGGCCCTTGTGAAGGTACTCAACGTCCGTTGTCTAGATCTCGTTCATCGTTTCTACACAAGAGATAATTGGAGACAACAGTTTAGTGGTGTTTTTGATCCTCTGCCAAATTACTGGCCCGAATCCGACTACTTGCTTCTACCAGATGATAGTCGAATGGTTCATCATACCAGTCGGGGTCGCAAAAGATTTAACAGACAATAGTTTGGCTCGATAGATTACGCCAACGGGAAATGGCGAAAACCACAAGGGTGTAGTACGCGAGAGACCACGAAAGAAGGAAATGTCGTTGACTCATACACCGGCAGATATATTGTCCTTGAATATGTTGCACGACCCATATGGACTTCAAGAAAATGCGCCTCTCGATAATGATGACTATGATGATGATGACAACGATGACGACTCGCATGATGATGATGATGTTGATGGTGATGGTGATGATGATGATGATGAGTATAATGATTGATCATTATTTTATTTTATTTTTAAGTTATGGCGACGACTGTGATGAATAATCGTAACATAATTACTCGTTGATCACAAAAAAAATTTAAAAATAATAATTAACTCTTATTCGTAACTAATATAAAGTAGTACTCGACAGTATACAATCTATTCGTAAGTAGAAGATACTAGCTCAAAGGTATAATCAATTGTCCCTTCTCTTCTTCTGACCTCTACCTAAACGATCTTGTCGTTGCAACTCTATCTCCTCCACAGATGGTGCGTGATCATGAGTCTGAGAATCTGAGAATTACGGTAATTTGAAACAATTAGATTTATCAATAACTGTATATTAATAACACTATGTGTATAATATAAATGTATTACAAACATTCACTGAAATGTACACATACTTACCATGGAGAGAATGACCTCTGAGCTGCCTTGAGAACTCAGCCATGGAGGCTGCCCCGGCGGTGGATGTGTCGAAAATCCCCCAACTCGACTTGATGCCTAAGCCCATATGAATTATACCATCATGTGAGTGAGGCTGAGGCACAGCCTGATGCTCATCAACTAAAGTGGTCGGTTGTTACTGCTGCTGTATGCCAGCCCAAAGACCATCGAAGCTGTACTCGACAGGATGTGCCGGACCGACAGGATCTACAGTCATGGAGGACCCTGCAACATCCAAGCCTGTGACCTGATGTGCGAACCGCTGAAATGATGAAGTGGCATACGCTAAATCATCGGAAGTAAATGTTTGCCAGTTCATAATCTCCTAGAACCTCATGTTCACATGTCCAGTTAACAAGTCATCGCTCTTCAATGATGTTAGGTCTGGCATATAAGATCTTATACTATAAAGAGGGATTGGACTTACGAGTTTCAAGTGAAGGATCAGATTGAGAACTTTTTCTACTTCTCTTCACTTTGAATTTTTGAAGAGTTTTTAGGAGCTTTGGTCCTGTTATTATTAATAATAGGGTTGTTATCCCCCCCTCTTTTGAACAACTAGATGGGGACCACACGGTTAATCGTATATGGGAACAGTTTGCCAAGTTCAAGTGTGATTTTGGCCATTTCTTGATTTCAGATATTGAGGGTTATTCTTGACTCGGGTAAAGATTTTTGTCATGCTCCTTTAAAGCATGCATCATACATATCAGCCTCTTTCGATCATGTTTGTTTCAAAAAATCTACCTACTATGTAAATAGTTGTTTCAAAATCTAATATATGTGCTGATTGTTGAAAGGAAAAATGTGATCACTAATACACGTAAAGTTTATATAATATTTGTGTATTCGTATGATGTATCTCATTTTTGGTGGAATCATATACAATTTACTTGAGATACAAGTTTAAATGTCAATAATCTAATGGCTCCTCGATACTCTTTCTATTGGTTACGAGCAATAAGGTAGAAAAAAATTATAAAATTAAAAAAAAAAAAATCCTCTTAATTAAAACTTATAATCCACAAAAATATCACAACACAATACAAATATACATGTCACGCCGCTTAAGTACCGTGGCTTTAGTCTTAGTTATTAACTTATTATTATTGTTGGACTATAATAACTGGGCCTTGACTTTGACTTGGAGTATCCCAAGCGAGAAAAAGTAGTTAACACAAGAAACGACAGTCAACGTCGTCGTTTTTTTAATCGTTTGAATTTGTTCGAAAGAAAACACAGTAGCTGGCTCAGAGAGAGAGAGAGAATGGAGAGATTGAGCGAGGAAGAAAGGAAGGCACTTAGAGGGAGCAAATTCGCACCTCTTCCTCCTCCTTCGTTGTCTTCTTCTTCTTCGTCTTCTTCTTCTTCGTCTTCTTCTTCTTCTTCCCGTCATCAGCAACCCAGGTGAGCTTCTTCTATCTGAGCAGTTTCGATTTTTAAAATTAGGGTTAAATTAAATCAAATCAATCGTATTTGAATTTCGTACAGGTTGGCTCACCCAGGAGGACCATTGACGACGAACAAAGCTGCGGCATTGGCTAAATTCCTTGAACGCAAACTTCAAGACCCTAATGGATTGGCTTCCATAAACCCCGATCTCGTCAAACTTGCCATTAAAAACGCTAAAGATGCCGTCACTGCTTCTTCCAGTAATAACAACTTTTTTTTCTCCCTTGTAATTTTTATCGATCCAATTCATGAGCAGATACTGAATTATTCATGATATTGCTCGAAGGAGCTCATATGAAAACACATCAATTGTTGAACATGTTTGTGATTATTTTATTAGCGTCAAATGTCAGTCTTCCATGTATTTGTTCTATGAGCAGCAGCATCTGAGAATGAATATTTTATTAAAGGTGGTGCTGCTTCGGATTCTGGTAGACTGATCAAACATGTGAATTCCTTCGATGACCCTGAGGTATGTGTATGCATGTTCTTTATGCATTATTGTTGAAATAGAGAAACTTGATGTTGGATCAACTCTAATCTGACTGTGGTTGCGACAGTATTCTTCCGAAAAAGAAAACTTAGCACTAGAGAAGAAACAAAAGAAGAATAAAAAGACGAAGAAGAAGAACGATAATAAGAAGAAAAACAAAAAACAAAAGGTTGGTTTGTCTTTTCATTCATTCGAGATCCTTTTTCTTTCTTAATTTAATACAGTTTCGGTCATTTCATTGTGTAAGTTTGGATTGCGACTGAGATGTGTTTTTTTCGTGCTTAATTTATAGGTAGAGGATGCTGCGTTCTAAAGCTGAAAAGACCCAAAAGAGGTTGACAATATGATCTTTGGAAGAGGGAGTAAAGGCCAGGACCAAATGAGAAAAATTCATGATTACGCACCGAATGAGATTCGATTTTTGCATTTTTCAAGTGCCTATTCGGATTAACTCTGTATGTTTCTGATTGTCAACTCCTATGGATCTTAAACCTTGACCTTAAAGTTTTTAATGTACAAGATTCAATGTTTTCCATTCAAGGGTTGGTTTTTCATTTTTCTTTCACATTTCATCTCACTTTCTTATACTCTTTTCCCATTCATTTAAAGATTGCTCGTGTATATATTTTAGGTTTCAACTTGTGATGATAGGATCTGTAATTTTGATGATAGAATTTATATATTTACATACAGTACAGTAGTTTCTAATCTTCAGGGAATTGCAAAGCTTGACCATAGGTCCTCTGTACACTTTGCAAATTCTATTTATCCATGTGGAAAATCGGACTCTAAAAAATCTTTCCGTTGTCCGGTCCGATGAGGGACCCTGTAGAAGATACAACTTTTCTTCAAAGAGTCCCCAGGTGACAATACAATAGTAGATGACATGCTATCTGTTTTTAGTTTGTCTAAACCAGTAATCATAAAAATGAATTTGGCTTTATGTTATCTAGAACCGAGTCAATTGACAATTAAGCAATCAATACGACCATCACAGTCGATTTAAATTTGGCGGTTTCAAACCGATTTCATCTAGAAAATCGGTTCAAGTACACTTCATGAATCTCGAGGGTTACTTGGTCATTTCCGGACTCATCTTTGTGCAGGTAGCTGCGAAGAAGAAAACTATCTCCAGACTCATCTTTGTGCAGGTATATGTATATGTTCATTTTTTGGATCGTTGGAAAAATTTAAAAATCAAATTCCAATTTTGAGATATACTTGGAGCTAGCTTGTTGTAAAGTAATGGTGTCTTGCATTTTCTCTTCCAGACTATTCTGCATTTGGTTGGACTGCCTTACATATTTCTATCAGCAATGAAGAAGGAGAGTTTGGATGGGAACGGGATAGCCTTGTTTTCAGCTGCCTTGGGTTTTCTTTCCCTGCTTCTTGGAGAATTAGGTTGCTGACTGACTAACCAACGACTATGGTTTCTCTGCTTTCCATTTTAGTTTCCTTTTCGTAATACATTCGTTATGTCTGTCAGGTCGGAAACGCAGCCGGATTAATTTGTTGAGACTTTACATGTTTGGATCTTCCATTAGTTTTGCTTCTCTCCGTATTTTGGGATCATTAGGAGCGAAATAACAATGGAGGTACACTAAATTTTGACAAATTTTTCCATTGCTTTTACTTGTCCTTTGCCTTCCCGCATAGTCGAACTGTATATTGAAATCTACTTGACAGAAGTTCAAAGACCTTCAAGCCCGATTAAGTATGATTACTCTACTTAACCTGAGCCAATTAATTACTTCAGCCCATTCTATATAGGTCATTCAAAATCCAAGTGAGCGGATAATTAGTCTTGAAGCTCAAGAGGGTTTCCGTGTTGCCATTGTTAAAATTCTATCGAGCCATCATCTCTGCTTCTTTCCATTTTTCGTACTACTCACGACTATCTGTATTGCTAAAGTTGTTGTTGTGTTTTCTCAGGGTTGCTTTTGCAGTTGTTTGTAATCAGCACAGTAATAACGGTCATAGGAAACATGTCACCTCCCAAGAAAGCACGTTGATCGTAACTTCATTCCTGCGTGCGTTTTATTCCCCACACAAAACAATCTTCTTGGGCATGATAAGTGTTATCAGCTGGATTATGATTTACTTTCTTGTAATATCGAGATCTACACATCAATCGAAAAACACATTATCGTTCATTTCAGGGTTTTAATTCGTTGTGATATACTCAGAATTTTAATTTTCTATTTTTTATGGCGACTTTAGTCTAAACTCATACTCCATCTATACCTAATTAACTGTCATTTTATAAAAATATGACAATTAATTACAGAAAGAGATAGTATATATTATTTTTGTATTTAAATAGTTCACACATTTGAATTTTTTACACATCAATATTATTAATTTTAATATAAAAATTATTTTTAATTTACAATTATAATATTTTTCTTTCTCAATTAAATTATTAATTATATGTGGTGTAAAATTGGTGAAAAAATAAAAATATAAAAAATATATTGATATTTTCAAAACGTCAATTATTTAAAGGTAAAAAAAATATATCAAAAACATCATCTATATACAGAATGAGTATTTGTCAATCAAAAAGTACAGTTTTAAGTCAGATTTGACAAAAAAATTCCACTCAAAAGTCGATAGGTTTTTGTTAAAGGTTAGACAAGTTGAATTCTTCTTTGAAGCAGCACGACGCCAATCAAGTTTTTAATAGCGAATGCGAGTATAATACTTTTTACAACACAATTTGGGGGGTAAGAATTATGATGCTATGAATATGACACATGTACTGAAATCCTCTTTGAGATTTAAATTAAGAAGGAAAATTTTGATCTTATATAAGAAAAGGAATGTTAGAAACAAAATCACGTCGGTATAAGTGCCAATATCTGATTCCGGATGATTCCCATGCATTTTTGTATCTCCCCATAAATGGGAAGGTTCGCCGAAGAACATGGCTGCAAGCTTGTGATTGCATAATCTAGCACTTGGGCCACCTCGCCAGGGGAAACTGTCGTTCCGTACATTTCTGCAAAACATTTTATCAAATCTAAAGTAAATATTTCCAAATGAGAACAATAAATATATGATCATATTGAATGAGTTTTACCTGAATCATGAGTAAGGTAGCTACACATCGTGCAATAAGTTCAGAAGGTATTTGAGTTTCTAACTTAACGTCGGGTTGGGCAGCCGCCGACGTCGTCAGGTCAGTCTTCTGGTCTTGAGAAACCAGAGTGTTGTTGTTAACTGGTTCAGCAGGAGTAGAAGACTCTGTTGCAGGCATCACGGAATCATCAGCATACAGTCTATTACTAACAAAATCTATAACCTCTTCAATTCTCTCTAGACCACCATCTTTCTTCTTCAAAGTTTTCACAGCCTGAAAAATTAAACGTTGACAACAGTTTTCAACATGATTTTGACTCATCTAGTATCACAATTTGACATAATCAGATCACTGGTTTGGTTCGGTATGAAATTTTAAAAAATTTGGTTCGGTATGAAATTTTAAAAAATTGATAAACCAAATCGCTCTAGAAAAAACTGTTTTTGAAATTTCAGAAAATGAAAATCGTTTTACATACCTGCATGGCTGCGCCAACCATTGTTTGAGCTTTCATTCTAGAACTTTCCACAATCTCAGACACTTGAGAACCAGATTCTTGGACGTGATTTGGTGATAACTTACTAGGATCAGCAATGTGGGCCATAGACTTCAACATGGCAAGTGAGGGGTTCCCTTGATATGTATTTCGTTGCCTCAAGCAAAATAGAGCAGAAGAAACCTGGTCATGGAAAAATGGAAACTGAAAACTGGTTGATGAAATCGAAATATATAATAATAATCAAGAGAAGAGTCATGCCTGCTCGTTGACTTCATTCAACTGGAAGAGTACAGCGGCATATTGCTTCTTAAAAGATTCTGATTCCTTGAGAGAAGTATCTCCGTCCTGATTTTCCTGAACCTCATCATTCATATTTCTTAATTCAGCCACCATCGCCTCCTGCAAGTCCAACCATGAATTCCCAACTCATTTTTCCATCGCTTGTGTAATTCTTATGAGTTTATGTCCCAAAGTTTAAGATTAAATGAAACTAGAGAAGTAGAGACGATTAAAAACAACGTAACAGTGTCCAATTCGACAGTACCTTTTTGTCGAGAGCACGAGTTAGCTCAGCAAGAGCTTGGACGTCTGCTTCCTTTGATTGTATTTGCACATTTAAAGGTGACGAGTTTTTTGTTTGTTGGATAGTAGCAGTCTCATGAGAACCAGCTTTAAATTGTGAGTTGGAACCCTGGCCAAAACAGTTTATTTTCAGGTTATCTGATACAGTTTTCGTTATGAAAATCGGAAAGCAACATAAGCGTTAATGATTGAATACACAGGGCACCAAATTGACATTGTCAACTTGTTCAGGAACAAGAAAATTTCCACAAGTGGAAAAGCTTCTTAAATTGTATTATATATCAGTTTGCATTGTGTTCAAACAAAGACTGGCTGGACTTTATTATTCAGATATAATGATGGATTACTGAAATGAAACCAACAAATTACTAAGAATAGAATCAAGATTCAATGAGTTACTGACCTTATTTTGCAATATGAATGCACTAATAGGATAGGTAGATGACGGCATATCAGACAAACCACCAGTGCTGCCCATTTTCTCACATTGGACCAACTTCACACTTTCTTCCATCTGCCTTTGATTTGGTTGTCCATTGTTCTCGAAGACTCCATCAAAAGTGACATTCTGCCTCATAAGACATGCAGGCAAATTTTCCAAAGGATTTAAAGGCATGCAATTAATATCCTGCAAGTACAAAAAAGGTAGAATATGAGACTTGGAAAAAATGAAAAATACAATTGACCTGATATGATAATAACCCAGTTAGAGAAAAGGAAAAATATTATTCACCTCTCATAACATTTGATGATTATATTATAGGCTATTAACTTCTCATATATAACTTCTCAATACAACTAAAATAATTGAAATTTAAAAGATAAATAGGTGAGGTAAGGTGTGGATTGCGATATTTGGTTACTAATTTGCACCTCATCTTCACGCTATGAGCCAAAAAGGGGTAACACTAACATATCTCTATACAGATGATGTCTATATTGGTAAGTTCTACCACTCACAACTCACATAACCAACTAGCTTTTACATTAATCAACGAAAGGAACATGAACAATTATAAATTCCTGGACATTTAGTAATGAAGTTTAAATGTCACTTTACCATGACAAACTCCACTCCAAGTTCAGGCCGATCAAACTGAACCCGACACCTATCATAATCAACAGTCAGTATACTTCCATCATGAATCTCTCCAGTTTTTGGATGGATAGCAATGACACGTTGCCCAACTGTTAAAGGACGAGCTAGGTCAGTTGGAAGTCCCTCTCTGGCACCATTGCGAAGTTCACTATAATGTTTTCTAACAGATTCTCGATATTGATCGAGCTTTTCCTTCTCTTTGTTTAATAATTGCTTAGAGAATCTCCGTGGTTTTCCAAGGGAACTGCATGAAAAATAAAGTACAAAGTGTAGTGTTTCAAAAAAAAAAATCATCAAGAATCAATTAGAAGAAAAAAATGCAAACGAATTAAGGAAATACCACCGTATGACACCCCACTCCACACGGGTTAACCTTGGAATATGAGACAATCCAACATGATCCAGATACTCCACAAATTCCCTTCTTGCAAACCATGGGTAATCAATCGCACTATAGAACCACTCGTAGGCCAACCATCTCCTCATCATGATCCATGAAAGGCAATTAGTAAGCTTTTCCTGTGGTATTAAAATTAACAATTTTAAGGTCTGTTTGGCAACAAAGTAGTTGAACGAAATGAATGATCAAGGATGGACCCTTTAGATAAGGTACACTAGATGGGCTATATCCAATATAATCAGGAGGCTTTACATCTATATCAGTCAGTCGCTTTGGCACTTCTGTCTTGCGCTTACTGATACTTCTCGCTTTGGTAGGTAAATTGGCTCGACTTGATGAGGGAGCCTGAACGGTTGAGGGCACAGGGTCATTCGATTCTTTCCACGCTCGGTACTTGAAGAAGAACGTTCAGAAGTTTTCACAGATTTCCCTTGTTTTGGGTGTGCGGAAATATGTGGGAGTTTTGTTTTACTCACAGACTTTGCTTCATCTTTACCCTACAAAAATTGAAGATAAAGGATGGGATTTTAGCGTCAACCGACCAATCAGAATGTAAATAGGTAAGAAAAACAACAAAAACTCCAAAAAGTCTCGGGTGAAATATTTCAAACAGCAGCTACTGCATGAACAATCATTAATGGGGAGGCAAAGCAGCAGAAAAATTTGGAGGACAGAAAAGACATTGCCCTTCAAACACTGAGGTTCCAAGTCACATTAATAAGATACAGAACTTTAACAGCATAACTATTCCCGCGACCAATGCTAAGGTAGGTATTCTACATGAAACCAAAACAAATATAGCTGGACACTACAAATTTCACTTTCATTTCAAAAGGATTAGAAATCAAACCAATGTTCAAAAATAAAATAGACATACACGTCATGCCGAGAACCATAGTTTACAGAATCTCGACATGCATTTTAAAATGTAATTTGAATAGAGTCTAATGTTCATACTGCAATGATAATGTGTTCCATGAACTCAAATAGATTCTGGATTTCAAATATTTTCCTATTAGTGAAGGTTATCTAAATCAAAGTCATTAATTCTTGGAAATCATTGCGAAAAGAATAACACACCGCTACTTGTTGAGGTAAATCCAGACGTGAAAATGTAAGTGGTTCATCTTCAGGAACCTGAGATCAGTAAGAATGTCGAGCGTGTTAATCAATTCAAGCCTTGGATACATTTTAACAAATAGACGACAAGACTCAATTACATAAATAAAATAAAATAAACATTCCTCTTCTTACCTTGAATGTGGATGATTTTTGTCTCACTTTACGCATCCCAGAGTTGATCTGAGAAATTTCTTTTCCCTTACGAATATCACTCGAATCAGAAGCAGAGGGTTTTGTAGTTTTAACTCCAAATCGGTTAACATTCAGGTCAGACTTATTAGCTCTCTCATTTTTAGTGCCCTTTATAAGAACGGGTGAATCTGACATGGAAATAATGATCGGAAATTAAATCTTAACAATATAAGTCAAATATCAATCTGATAGGTAAAGAAAGAAAACTGATTGGTCAAATAAGCCATTTTGTTAGCCATTTTATGCTTACTGGTTTAAAATATTATCTTACCAGTGTCTTCCGTTTGCATCAAAGACAAATCTGCTAAAGTCTGCAGGGCGTCAAAGGCTGAAGCCTCATCTGCATGAAGGGAAAATTCATATGAATAAAAGGTAAAAGAGCACTTGGTCTTGCTGGTTGAAGGGCGTGATTCATTATTCATTAAATAAGGTAAAAGTAGTGAAAATAATTGCCAAATGAATTCACCTTCTCCGAAAAGAACCTTTTTACTCCTTTTTTTAGGGTAAGAAGCTCTTGCACTCTGGGCGCCATTAGCCTCTGCTTCAAATTTTCCCTTCACAGTGCCTAACTCTGCTCCCTCTTCTGTCCCACTACAAGCTTCCTTTATATCATCCAAGTGGTTGTCTTCACTATCATCCATTTCTAGCTTCTTTCCATTGTACTTTTTTCCCTGGTGTCGAAATTCTACCATACCAACACCTTCTGAGCCCATCAAGCGACTACTTTTCCGGGTATAATCTCCGCTATCAGTTTCTGTGCTTCCTAAACTTATCTCTAAACCGCCTTCATCCATTTCACTTCCTCGGCGCATAGCACTTGTTTCTGATTCAGTATTCTGTAAAAAATGGTCGAGTAATTCAAAAATGTGAGCTATTCCAACACAGACACAAAAAGAAAGAAGGGGGGTAGAGCTTATTATTACTCTTTGACGATTTGGAGTACGAGAAAACTTGCGGTGAACCACCCCTCTGCGAAGCCTCTGTCAAAGCTAATGCTATTTCATGAGCAACATCATCATTGGTGGCATCCATCTTTTGTTTCAGACCTTGTCTTATTGGTGAAAGAAACCTATCACTCTCATTTTTAATGTAAGAAACAGGAACACGAGGAGTCCTTTTACCGACAGCTCTGGGCCCAGTTCCTTCAAAATTCAATGAATCCTCAAGTTAATTTCAAAAGTTTAACATGTTCACAGGTTCACTTCCAAATAAAACATATAGTGTTGGAGAGATTCAAATAGATTTAGGCCTTTATATGAGATGTTGACTGTAGAGTCTTTAATTTTAATTTCTCAAACTTTTAGCAACATAATCAAGGGTTTAAAAATATTAACGAACTCATGACATCACTGCAGCCAATTTCAAGCATACAAGCAAAATCTCATGCAAGTATACTGACGCACACTCGCACAACATGAAAGAAGAAGGAAAAGATATCTAACCAGAGCGCCTCTTCTTAAAAATGGATGTGGTTGCTGTTGACTGGAACGGAAGTAGGTCAATGTACAAATTATCTGATGCCTTAGCCGGAGAATTCTGAGATTTGACTACCCTTGCACGCTTTTGAGGTTTACGAGATGTTTGGGCACCTTCATTGCTTTCTTGTTCACTATCACTTCCTCCCTGTCGGTACAAAAATCCACAAACTTTAAGATACACTCGCACAATGACCCGAAACATAGTGTGAACTAAACCACTACTAGGTGAATATGTTAATCCTAGACAAGATTAAAAATGGAAACTTAAGATAAGAGCATCAAAAAGTTATCGAACACTGACTCCAGTGTCTAAGCAATATTTTTTTTTGATGAAGTTTCTAAGCGATACAACACAACCTAAAATGATGTTTAATATACTCTGGAGACTTACTTCTTGCAAGCTCTGACACTCATACAGAATCCCAGCAAATAAAAGATATAGAGGGAAGCCGAGCAAGTGTGCTACAACTAGATATGAAATAAAAAGCTAGAAGAACTAAGACAGTGCACAGTTCTTAAAACAGATTTCTTTTATAAATTGTGGGAAAAACTAAAACCTATGACTGGAAAATACCCAACAGACAAAACTACTGGGAAAATGTAGTGGTTCAGAATCTTTGGTGTGTTAGATTTCTATCTCACCAGATTAGAATAGTGGTCTGTCATCATTGCTACAAGTCCAACCAACGAAGCAGTGCCCTCTGGGAGAGATAAATAAGCCTGAAAATATAAAAGAAAACCTTAGCCATCAGTGAGGAACAGAAACTTAAGGCAAATATTATTGACTTCATTCCCTCTCATTATCGCACAATCGTTACTTCATTATCTTAAGAAAATACGCCTACAAACAAATACTGGCGTCATGATAGAAGTCGATTGAGTAGCAGCAACAAGCTCTATCATATAACAGTTACACTAAAGCTGCAAGTTTTCGGATAGACAAATACTAAATCTCTCCTATCACCATGGGCACATTGACCCATTCAGACATGAGCATAGTTTCAAAGTCCAGATATCTTATGTCACAAGGCACGTATAATCCCTTGGCTATAATCAAACATCGCACTTACCCTGTTCATTGTGTAAAGAGCTTCAACCATTTCCACAGACCGGTTGCGTACTGCACTAGCCACCTAAAAAATAAAAAGTACAAAACTTGTTTCCTTTAGTTACTCTATGCTTCTTTGGAGTATAACAAAAATACTAGCAGTTGAACTTTGTATGGACTCGTGACAAAAACATAGCACAAATATCACGGAGTTGGTGCTAACCTTCTTCCAGTCTTTCCCATATTTGCGATATGCTTCATAGAATCGTTCAAGCTCTTGTTTGCTCCACTGGGGCCCTAACATGTCAGTCAACTTTCTCTTCTGCATATAGATAACAGTTCCAAATCAAACATGCTTTGAAATCTAAACCAGAGGTCCATATCTTATAATATGCCTGAAAAACCATACAGTGCGAACATACCCATCAAGGTGCGGATAAAGTTTGAGATTGAATAGGCCCTTTTGTTCATTAGGAAGAAGGATGGGGCAAAAAACACAACACAGAGTTTCACTACTGGAATATTTTAAAAAAGCATATGTACGTAATATGCCAAATTCATCTTCAGAATAGAAACTATCCAGTATAAACATTGCCCAAGGAAAACAAGAAAAGACAGTAATTAACACTAGTCAAAAAAGGAAGAAACATGTCTCATTTAAGGAGCGTGCAAGTGTACTACAGCAATGTGTCAAAACCATTCAAAATGAAGCATAATCCAACATGAAGTCAAATCAAAATATACTCAAATCAAAATATATGACTATCTTTCAAACACGATTTGTTCAACTAAGGTTCAGTTATTACAATGAATAAAAAGAGCCAGAACTCACCCGCTGCCCACTTCTACTAGTAGCGTTGCTACCTTTCTTAAGAGTGACATCACTAACAGAAGTCAACCGCTTATTTGACCTTTTATGCTTTTTAGATGGGGCCATTAGTTACTTCCTTTACCACCTGAAAGCACAAGATAGAAAGCAAATGAGGCATAAGCCAATCCTTATTTCTAACAAACCAAACAGATGAAGAGATTTGAGCTGATAATTAAAGCAAAAAATAAAAAGAAAACCAATAAATCAACAAAACGATAGGCATAACGATGTGCACTGAACAAATAATGATAACATAAACACGATTTTGGAAAAAATAAAGAGACGGAAGTAAAGAGGGAGAAATTGAAAAGGCACTGATACTTAATAAAGGGCACGGCACTGTTGTGTAACGAAACTTCAAAAGGTGAACACCATTTACTATTTTCAGGTTTGAGATTCCCGAGATTGCTAATGACGATTAATTAAGCTTGTCCCGGGTTTGGCATTCTCGGGAATGACTTTTTCTTTGTACCCAAAAACGCTTAATTAAGCTTGTTCCGGGAATGGTATTCCCGAGAATATATAATCATGTAATTAGTGAGCTTGTCCCGGGTTTCGTAAACCCGAGAGTTGTAGATTTATCTACCTCCTCCAATTCTCATTATTCCGTTCACCTTTTAAAAATTCATTATACTTTTATAATTTTTCGACTTAATAAATGCATTCAACAATGTTTGGTTGCTAAGAATTCATAGAACACGAAATCTCTCAAAACTCAACATAATATTCAAAAAAAAAAAAAAGAAGATGAGATTGTAAGTGAAGCAGGCAATTAGGCGAGTTCCGGAATTAAGAGGATCGGATAAAACGAAGAATGATAAAATTGAAAACAATTCAAATCACTTACTAATCTATCCAGAGCTTACTCCACGAAAACATAAAAATCAAACAGGCTAACGATCAGTTTGACACAACAAAATTATACGTTATCCAACCTAAAAAGACTTAAAAATCAGTGATAGAAGTAGCTGGATCAATCAGAGATAAACATAAACTTACCGATCAAAGTGAATTTTAGACGGTGAAGTGCGATAGCATAGAAATCGAACTAGTGAAATTCGAATCTGAGGTCTCCAATTAGAATTCGTCAAGATCTCGAGGAGAAACGTAAAAATGATGAAGGAGGAGAAAAAATGAAAAGCAGATTATTATTAGTATGTAGTCTTTCTTTGTTATGTGCTAACCGCGAAAACTTTAAAAAAAATGAAAAAAAAAAAAACACACACACACACACAAGCTTCCGATTAGCGGCTGTGGCCTTTGTAAAGCGTTTAAAGATAAAAGTGCATACATTTGTTTTCCACCGTACGCGTGGCAATCCAGTTAATATGTACCGTCAATACATTTTGATTTTTTTTTTTTTGAAATTCAATACATTTTGATGTTGCTTTCGAAAATTTTCGTTTTCCTTTTGGTATGTTATTTATTTCATTCAATTAAGAATTTTAATTAAACTTTCTTTCTGTGTTAGTACATTCAGTGTAACTATTGCAAGTTGCAACGAAGCCCAAATGCTTTTAGTCAATTTGTACAGTTATGGATTGGGATAATAGTTTCGTAAGGATTAAGGACATGTGTCCAACAAAAAAAATGGAGGTTTTTATGTCCAGAAAAATGTATTTCGTAATTTTTCTATGTCGGAAAAAAATTTATTTGGAAAGGTTTATATCTGTTTTGCTTGTATATGTTTATTTGGCGTTTATGTGGCTACTAAAAATACGACATATGTTCGAAATTATGTCCACCTTAACATAATTTTGCCACGTGACGATTAATAATGTCATTTAATTGAACTGAGATAAAAATTAAAATGAACCTAAAATATATCAAAATCGAACCGAATCATTTGTGTATGCCAATCATTTGATTTCATTGCAAATCAGCATTGGCTACATCCATCAAGGAAGATTGTAATTGTCCTTGCTCATTTGACTTTAAATTAGCTATTAATAATGTCATTTAATTGAACTGAAATAAAAATTAAAATGAACCCAAAATATATCTAAATCAAACCGAATCATTTGTGTATGCCAATCATTTAATTTCATTGCAAATCAGCATTGGCTTCATTGATCAAGAAAGATGGTAATTGTACTTGCTCATTTGACTTCAAATTAGCTATACCATGGGCAGGTTGATTACCACTTCGAGGAACAAAAACCAGAAGAGCATGATACAAAAGAGGCACTAAGGTGCGTTCGTTTCGCGATTTGCGAATGCTCGAGCTTGCTCCAAACAGTCTCAAAAGACGTGTTAAAAAACACGTCTTTTGAGACTGTTAAAAAACACGTCTTTTGAGACTGTTTGGAGCGGCAAACCACCCTAAGAGCCTTGATCCTATAAATTAGATCTCTGCATGCTAAAAAACAAGTTTCCTCTTCCAAAATTCCTTTGATAACGATCAGGGCATCAGATTCTAACACAACTTGAAAGCAACCTGATTCGAGAGCCAACTCCATCCCCATAAGCAAGGCAGCAGCTTCCAGAAAATCCATTAACCCTTCCTGGAAAGTCGATTTGTAGGTGATAACCACCCCTGAACAGTCCATGATTACAGCTCCCAATCCTCTCTTCCGTAAAGATAGAAAAAGAGCGGCATCACAATTGATCTTAACAGTGCCTGGAAGTGGAGGATTCCATCTAACAGCCACTCTAGGAATGAAAGTGTCCTTGCAGAGACTAGATGATGCCAGAAAATCATCCTGAAACCTCTTTTGCCGCAAGGAGAATGGAAACAGGGG
This sequence comes from Rutidosis leptorrhynchoides, assembly GCF_046630445.1. Classification (NCBI taxonomy): domain Eukaryota; kingdom Viridiplantae; phylum Streptophyta; class Magnoliopsida; order Asterales; family Asteraceae; genus Rutidosis; species Rutidosis leptorrhynchoides. The sequence continues at coordinate 54,122 of NW_027266663.1, forward strand.
AAGCGACAACAAAATCACACCAGGCAGCATTTCGTGTTTTCCAAATCATCCAGAGAATTGTTAGAAGCATACTTTACAATATTAACAATGTCATCATATTCATATTATCAGAGCTATAACAGCATCAATTAAATAAGTAAACAAGGCAGAGAGTGAAAACTGTATTTAATAATACTAACTTCAAAAATCCACAAATTTCTTCAGCTAGAGGGAAAAAAGAATTGATATCAAACTAGAGAAACTAATATATTTTCTTCAAATCACAAAGGATAATTAACATCATCGCCATCCAAACGATCGCCTGATCTGATAAATCTGTCCCGATACAGTGCTGGAAAGAATCTCCCTTTTTCCTTGTAAACATCATATATTGCTAGAATCTTATTCATGTAAGGATTCACAAACAATTCCCTAAACCTAGACTTATCACAGAGAAAGTCCACAGGCGTGACATCAGATTTATCGATCAAACCTTCCGACAACAAAATTTCCATTACGTCATACCGTGGAAGAATAATGTCCTCCAAGCTGAATTCAAGCAGGTTGAGATTTTTCGCAATCACTGAAAAATCCCAACCTAGTCTATCAATAAAGATGTGCATTGCTACATTAATCTTACAATGATAAAGCTCCACTAATGCTTCTAAGAAGTCAAAGTCAGAAAATCCCCATGCCCTGTAACGATTTAGCATCCTTTCCCATATCGAATCACTTATTGAGCTCTTAACCTTGACTGCCTTAACGAAATTCAAATCCGAAGGATCAAAACCCATTTTCTTCACATCATCCACGATATTCTTGAATCTACTTGGCTCGCAATGTGTATAAGGATAGTCACTGAGATAATAGACGATATTTTTTCCAGGAACACCGGCTTGTTGCAAAATGGAAATGTTGGGGTCGGAAGTAAATAATTGAGGGTTTGTAGCTAAGATATGAAGGAAGCCCTTGAATGCGTTTACGACTTTAACGTCATTGGAGCCAAGTTGACCTTTTAAGTCGTTAAAATTTGGATCGAATTCTTTTGAAAAGGACAAGTTATGGATCCTTGGCATAAAATCCTTGATTCTTTTGGGGGTCGGGAGAGTGAGATGGAGGGGATAATTGGAGATTGGATAAATTTATAAGCTTGCGAAAGAAGGACAGTGGATCATGATCTATTTGGATTTTGTTATTGAACTGTACTAGCTTAGCCGCTGATGAGGCAATTCTCAGAGACGACTCCAACTTTTTTTGAAAGTTAGAAGCAGAGGTGGAGATTAAAATTACCCTGAAATAGGTAGATAGAGTGGTCGGTTTCAAGGAAGAAGAAGACGAAGGCATTGAATTTGAAGAGGAGGAGAGGAGATCGACAGGTCTCACTCAGATTTGAATTGATTACAAGTGTTTTGATATTTGTCCCATGACAACACTTTTTACTTGGGCTGGAAAGCCCATCAATTCTTTTCACTGCCAACTTTGTTTCTTGGGCAGTTGGGCTAGAATACTAAATCCTTTCAACGAGACTTGAATATGTACATTATTATGTTTAACCTATTATCGTTTTGCCTCCTTATTAGTTACTCTCTCCCCGTCTCTAATTAATTGTCGTTTTGTATTAATAAAATTAATTTCAGTTTGAAAAGTGAACTAATAAATCTAATTTTATTTTTGAGACGTGTACTTTCGTCCCTCACGTTTCACCTATAATACATTTTCAATCCCCACGTTTTTTCGTTAGTCAAACCTCACATTTCCCGCTAGCGACAAAAAATACTCTTCTACCAACTTTGTATATGTGACACCTAATGACACCTAATAAGCTAACGGACCAATATATTTGTGATCTGAACATTGTCGGCTCTATGCCAAGACCAAATAGGCAGTTGCCTAGAGCTTCAATTTTTTTTTTGTCATATTATATTCTAAAAATGCCCCAATAAAAAACTTTTTTATTTAATAAAAGCCTCTGAAAATTTTATTCTAGCCTAGAAAAGGCCTTGAATTTTTTTAGTTGATGAAAAAAGGTCGAAATTTTTTACTTTGCCTTAGGCCTCAATATGTATTGAGCCGAGCCTGCATCTGAATCATCAAAAAAATTGACATGTCATGAAAAAAATTCACATTTTTTTGGCAAAAGATTGTGACGTGGCAAAACAAGTGATGTGTCACTTACACGTGTTACAATTATATGAGTCTGTTAGCTGACTAGGCATGAGTTGGTGCCACGGAGCGCCAGATAAATGCTACGTAGGTGAAATTAACGACGGAGGGATATTTTTGGTCGCTAGCGAAAAACGTGATTTTTTTAGGCTAACGACAAAATACGAGGGACTAAAAAAGTGTTATAGGTAAAACGCGAGGGACGAAAGTATATCCGTTTTCTCAAAAAATTTCTTTTTCTTCATTAAAAAATAGTTTTTTTTTAAGAAGTAATTTTATTTACCAAAGGAAAACCGTCGGAAACAAAGTACACAAACAACGACTCAAAAAATCTCTATAAAAAGCGCTACACTATGCAATGCGCCAATTCTCTATCAATCTATCAAAACTTATATTTGTAACACAAGAAAAGAAGCATAACACCGACTCCCTTATGTTTCCCACTACTCTACTAGAACTGATCGGTACATTCCCAAAAACACAATCATTCCTTTCTTTTCAAATATAGTATACTATAGCACAAAATACATGGCGCCGTAAAACAGCAAGTTGTGACTTTCCCCCGCCTTACGGCACCACCATTTCAATTCCCATCGCCATGGCTTCGCTAGTCTCGTAACTCGCACATACCTCATAACACCATTCCATACCAAGGACGAGAATGAGCATTGAAAAAATAATTGGTATCTTGTTTCAGTCATAACACCACAACAAGGATACAGATTATCAACACATAAACCCCATCTACTGATCCTTGCCTTAACTGCCAGCTGATTCAAAATTGCCAACCAACATATAAAATTGTGTTTAGGACTTGGCCCCCTTCCCCACAATAGCCTCGCCCATCTTACAGGTAAAGATTTAATACGCAACGCATCATAGGCAGAGGAAATAGTAAACTTACCTATGCTATTAGTTGTCCAATTTATCTTGTCAGGCAATGAAGAAACTTGAACTCTTTGCACTCGATCCCATGCTTTAGAAATTTCTGAACTAATAGGCACATGAAGCATCTAATGTTCACCAGTATAAACCTTATGCACCTTAAAATCTCTAGCAATATCAGCATTCAAAAACTTGATCATCGAGAATTGATCGCACAATGCCCCATTCGGCATCCAAGGGTCAAATCAAAATGAAGCATTGCACTCCAATCCCAGCTCATATCTATAAAACTTCTTCAACTCAGTTCGGAGGTCTAACAAAGCCCCCCAGCTGCACTACAATCAGGAGGTTTTCAGATGCCCCAAAAAAATAGTATTCGCAATTTAGTCTCTGTAATCCACCTAACCCATAGTGAAGCTTTCATCGTTAGGATAGACCAAACCTGTTTGCTGACAGCAACCCTATTCCACACCACTAAATCAATCACTCCAAGTCCTCCCTCCTTACATATAGTTGTCCATGCCACCAAACTTTTCCTTGAATCATCAGACCCCGTCTAAAGGAAGGACCGACATTTCGTATCAATCATTTTAGTAATGGCTTTTGGTAAAATAAATGCAAGGCACCAAAAGACTTGAAGATTTTTCAAAACAGAATTTACCAATGCTAATCTACCAGCATAAGATAGATTCTTAACTGCCCATCCACTCAGACGAGCATTGACAGCCTCAACTAGCACCACACAATGTTTCTTCTTTATCTTAAAAGATACCAATGGCACTCCTAAGTATCTCATTAGTAAATATCCAATCCTAAAACCATAAATCCTTAAAATAGACTCCCTTTGCTCTAGATGACCACCACTAAAGTATATATTACTTTTTTCATCGCTAACTAGTAGTCCCGAGAAACCATTAAACCTATCCAATTGAGTCTTCAGCCATCCAACCGAAGCTTCATCACCCTTACAAAACAGAAAGAGATCATCTTTAAAGCATAAATGGTTCAACCTCATACTCTCGCAGCCCCTGTGAAATCGAAAATGCTTAGGAGCAGCCGACAACATTCGAGATAGCACCTCCATCACCAATACAAACAAGAGTGGCGATATAGGGTCACCCTGACGCAAGCCCTTTTTACCGAGAAAAAAACCCTTTTAACCCTCCATTAATTGATAGAGAATAATGAATTGACCTAACACACGCCATTATCCACTTGACAAACCTGTGAGGAAACCTGAACATGTACAACACTTCCTCCAAAAAGACCCAATTCACTAAATCATACGCTTTACGTATATCAACTTTAATTGCACACAATAGTTCAGACAAGACTCGGTGATAATTACGGACTAATTCATGCGCAACTAGAATATTATCCGTAATTAATCTACCAGCCACAAAAGCTAACTGGAGAGGGCTGATTAATGAAGGTAAGACATGAGCGAGGCGAGTAGTAAGTACCTTGAAAATAACCTTGTAGATTACTGTACAACAAGCTATAGGTCTATAATCTTTCAATCCCTGAGGTGCAACAGTTTTTGATATGATAGTCAACGTTGTCAAACTAAATTGCTTCACTAGCCTCCCTATTCTGAAAAAACTCTAAACTGCCTCAGTGACTTCTTGCCCTATCAGTTGCCAATGGTGTTTGAAGAACAATGCCGTAAAACCATCAATACCTGGTGCCTTACTATCATTGATGTCCCATAATGCTTGCTTAATTTCAGCGCCAGTAACCTCTCGGATTAACCCTTCAACATCATTCTCCGACAATACAGTACCATTCTCCACTATAGTTGTATCCAAAGGAACACGACAATAGGAGTCTTGACCAAGGAGAAGCTGGTAATATTGAACCATATACTCACTTATTGTTGCCTGGTCTGTTATTGTTTCACCAGTAGAGCCTTGCAAGCTACGAATTGCATTACGAGCAGTAGGAATCTTCACTGACCGATTAAAAAAATTTGTATTCGCGTCCCCCATCTTCATCCATTCACATTGAGCTTTTTACTGGTAGAATTGTTGTTCCTGCCTCAATAAGATATGAAACTAACTCAGTACATTCTTCTCATTTTCTAACAATACAACATTACTTGGATCCACTTGAAGACTATCATGAATTTCAGTAAGCTGGTCCCTATACTTCTCAACTCTATCAGAGATGTCAGAAAACTCTAGCTTGTTTAAAGATCTCAACACCCCTTTAACTGCCTTCAAACAAAGACACAACCGCCTCAATAAACTCCCCTCAACTGGAGTCAACCAGGCATTTATAACTAAACCTTCATATGTTGGATGCAACCTCCACATATTATAGTATTGAAATAGTTTCTTCTAAGCCCCCACAAACGATTTGAGCTCCACAATCAATGGTGAGTGGTCAGAAACTCCACTACCCAGTACCGTATAAAACACACGAGGAAAACTGTCCAACCCTTCAAGATTGACCACACGACGATCAATACGACTCCAAATCCGGTCACCATCCCCTTGGTAATTGATCCAAGTAAAAAACCTACCCTGAGCTGTCATTTCAAGTAGTCCCATGATGTCAGACACTGCTCAAACTCACCCGCCGCAAGGAAGTCTATCCCCCGTCCTCCTTGTCTCTCATCAGCCCTTATCACAACATTAAAATCTCCTTAAACTATCTAAGGTTCTTCCAAATCAGTCCCTAATCTAACCAAAGTATCCCATAACACTCTTCGATTAACAATATCATTACACACATATATTACAGTCCACAAAAAAGCCACACCATCTATACTAAGATGACAGTGTACCCATTGAGCCCCTATATTCGACACAGACATTTGAACCTTAGAAGCATAAACAATAACCTAGATTCTTCCCAAATATGCTACTGAATTATTATTAATCATACGCCAATCACGACATCTAATACCAATTTACACTTTATCAACATACACTACATACACGAGTCTCAATAACACCATAGGCTAATAAATTATTCAAAGCAATTAGACGCCTTACCTCTAACTGCTTTTCGAGGACATTAAGTCCCCGAATATTCCAGGTACCAATTCTCATCCTTTCCCATGAGGGCCCCCGCCCTTCCGCAGTCTACCCCCTTTCTTCCTTCCATCTCCCATAACCCCAACAACTCCCGGTCGTCCCACAGACTCCAGAACCTTAGCATAAGATATCTGAGAAGCCCCTTGAGTAGGCGTGTCATTAGAAATTCCTTTCATCCGTGAATTACGAACAACCTGCCATTCACTTTGAGAAGGTTCCACCTCATCTGACTGCACAACTACTCCAGCACTTGGAAGACCACTAGAAGAAGAAGTCGGTGGAGTAGTCATAATTGCCACCACAACCTCCCCACCCAGCTTGTCACTTGTATTCATCTTACTCTGCCCTTTAGCTGCTAGAGAGGAACCAGAAGCCTTATATGCATCACTGACTTCACTACCCAGTTGTACACCAACCTCAACAAGACTCTGAACTCCTTTATTGCCCCCCTGTTGTACCTGCTGAATTGTCACTGCTAGAACAGGTTGCACCACTTGCTGTCCTCTCACTGGACAAGCTTTTGCAAGATGTCCTTGCTTCCCACAAACACTATGATGCTTCGGAATCCATTCATATTCAACTGGCTGCACAAACTGCTTCTCATTCTCATCAATCAGTGTAACAGTTTTCTCAAATTCTATAGTGATATCCATCTCTACCAGAAGCCTAGCAAAATTCAGACGCGTTTGATTCAACGTGCACTGATCAACCATCAACGGCTTACCAAATACACTTCCCACTTTACTCAACAATTTAGGAGATCAAAAAACAAGTGGAAATTTAGGAAGCTTGACCCAAATCGGAATTCGAGTCACCTCAGATAGCTTGAAATCCATAGAAGGCTGCCATTCCGCCAACAACAATGGCCGATGATTGAAAGTGAGTGGACCAGCACCCATCGCCGCTTGTCTAGACCGTTGAGAATCAAAGTTAAGTAGGAAAACATTTTGCTCTATCTGATGGAAAGAGACTAACCCAGCCTTTCCCACCTATTCATGACAAAATGTTGGAATCTTAAAAACTTTGGAACATCACCATACACAGAACCCACTAACGCAAACTTCCACTTATCAACTTCCAATTGAATCTCCTTCGAGTGGAAACGAACCACCCTAACGCCATCAACCACAGACGATGGAACGAAGTTAAGCTCGCTCCGTAATCGATTACCACCAAACAGAGAGGCCCAAGTAGCTTCCTCAGCCACTGATTGATCCTTCCGTTTCCCAATCGCACTTGAAGACGCCGCCATCCTCAAAATCTCAGAACCCGCTCTTCCGATCACTCCCTAACTCCTCCAAAATAGAAGACGGTGTGGGCAAGCCTAGATCGCCATGAGAGAAAAGAGAGAAAGGTGTAGGCGCGTTCAATTTCTAGGCGCGTTCAATTTTTAGGCGCGCGTTACTAAGTACTTTACAATATTTGTCATATTAAAAAAAATAGTTTAAATTCTAAATTGTTCGACTCTTGAATAGAAAACGAAAGAAAAAACGATGTCCTTACAATTTTACTAGACCTGAAAATAATTAAATAAATAAAAATCTAGTGTTAAAATAAAATATGATAAGTTAGTTTGTGATTGTCCTAAACTTTTTTGTTTGGCAATAAGCTCGCCGACACGAGATTGTTGGGGCATGGCTCCAAAACGAGGCAGACGCATAGCAAATCTTCAAACAGCGCGTCACTCGCTCACTTTCTTCTCCTAAGTCAAACAAAAAACATAAATGAGACTTTTTTCATCGGCCGACCTGTTGAACCGGTCAAGTCCGTCGCAATCAATTCTCCTATGTACCGCTTACAGCCGGTATTTCATTTCCACCTGCCGTACAGTTTTGTTACGCATTTATAGACCTCTTACCTACTACATAACCCCCAGGTTCTAGTATTCGGCGTTCGTTGATCTGGACCCAATTAATCCTGGCCGTCCATTCTTATGTTAAGCTAAATTTATTTATCTCTTAAATAAAATTGCATGCATTTATAAATAAATAAATAAATTGCATGTATTTATAAATAAATATTATGATGACACGCATACAACTTTTTTTTCCAAAATGAAAATATAGGTATTCGTATTCTATACATATTTTTTTATGTTAATTCAAACATGATACATTCTTTAAGTCATAAATTTAGCGTCTCTCTTTTCTTTTTTCTTTCTTTATAGATAATTAACGTAGACTATATAATGAGAGTAGGGCTTAGATAAAGAGTTTTATGTGTTAGGCATGTTTATCTTTTTTAAAAAATGATACGTGGAAAATTAAATCCAGCTCAACATTTAACCATGGAAAAGACACGTTAAGTTCCGTTAAAATTTTCCATTTCGTTAAGCTAATACACGTTAAGTTCCGTTAAGGTTGGTAGGACCCACATTTTACTTTCATTCTCCTCGAGTATTCCGCCTATCTTATCTTCCTCCTCTCTCTTTCTCACTCACCACCGCTCCTATTTCTTTCTCACGGCCGCTCAAGTGGCTCCGATTGCAATATTAGAAATTCGTCGATGTCAAAATTTATTCATTAAAATTCAAATTTGGATTCTGGCACTCGTTTTCCTGTTGGCATCTCCTCTATGCTATTTATTAAAAATTCACAAATTCATGGGATTTGTAATTCGATCCTAGAAAGAATCTGGTGTAGCGACTTATAGGGAAAGGGCTTTCGGGTTGATCAAGCCCGAGAGTGAGTCCTACTGATCGGCATGGAGAGGCTTGTTCAGGGAGAAAACTTGACATTTTTGGTCGGTTCCGAGACTTTTAGACAAAAATCGATAGGGAGACACCCTTTGGTGTGGGTCTCTTGGTCTCCCTCTCCTGGCCGCCACGACTTACACTCCGGGGGAAAATGACCACTTCCAGATAAACTCTAGTGATTCCCTACAAATAGCCCTTGACATGATGCTTGTAAAAAGAGAAGGCTATCATATGACTGTCTGCAACCCTAGCTCACTAGATCGGTTTCGTACACTCTCTCTATCACTAAAGATACATCACGCACGTATACATCAATCAACACCTCTCGACTCCGAGTCTAGTGTCAACACCTAGAGCATAGCTTAGCTATCGGCCTCTAGGTGAGCCTTGGTGGCCTGGTAGGTCGTAGACGCTCAACCACTCTCTTCACAATCCTCTCCTCTCTTAGATCAAGAACGACTACAACCATATAAGAAGCACGTGCTCCTCACCACTCTATACCATCCATCCGGGGACGAATCATTTGGCGCCGATCGTGGGGATAACATATACAAGGTTTCATGTTCTCTCAAGTCGCTTTCTTGGTCATGTTAGCATTTTTGCATCTGGGAAATGTCGCCTAGGACCCAATCTGAAGTGGTGCGTCCCGACGAAGACTGAGAGGTCGAGCCGGCCCTTGTCGTCGTCGTGGTCGACCTGCTACCGAAAATCGTGAAGTTGCCGGTGAATAACACCAAGTATTTTCTCACAATACTGCTGCTGTGAAGAATCTATCCCGCCCTTGTGAGGACCGAGTCCAATCTCCCCTTGGGAGGTCGGCCTCTCTCGAGGGTCGAGTCGGTCTTTCTCCCAGACCGAACGACCAAGATACTCGTCCTGCCCAGATATACACTAGAAGGTCAATCTTGGCCGGAGAATCTTCTAGAAGACCCTCGGTGGCTCCACGTGCCTGCGAAGATATGCGTGATGATCTAAACGCTCGACGTCAGGCTAATTCTCGGGATGACCTTCATGACTCGCTGACTCGAAGGCGTGAACAAGATGGCCGACTGTCTGCCAACCATGATGCCCGTGGTAGAATAAGAGAGGATCTCCGCGAAAGAACTCTTGTCTAGATCTCGCCAAAATAGCATTCTGAATGACCCAAGAAACTATGGGGACCTGCCCGAAGGCACAGCTGAAAGCAGATCCCCTCGCTCTCAAGACTTGCGCTGAAGCTTGAGAAGAGGCCGAAACGGTCTCCAACGTGTCGTGCCTACTCGCTTCTACTTGTCAGACACTCTGGATCGACTGATAGAGGATGAGATCCAAAGATGCCTTAGAGGCCGGAATAATGCCCTTCAGCAAGCTCCCCTCCTAGCCCAAAACGGACAAGCGTCGAACGCGCAGTACCCCCACAACCCGATGCCCCCTCTAGTGTATCAGCCTTTGGCAGCATATCAAAACTCGATTGCTTGTGGGAATATCCCAATTCCTTTCTAAGGAGCAAACACAATGTCGTTCGGTAACAATGGGTATATGATGGGTCCATCCCCTTTCTCACAAAGGGTGCTTAGCGAGGCCATACTCGATAAGATGCAGATGCCCAATATGAAGAAGTTTACCGGCAAGGGACCCGAGAAGTCACCTCTTGGTTTCGAGTCCTCTATGACTCTCCATGGCTTCTTTGATGCTATTCGGTGCCGCGCTTTCCCTACAACCTTGGAGGACGCTGCCCAGATATGGTTTCAAATGCTACCCCAGGGTCAATAGACAACTTCTATGACTTGGCGAACCAGTTCTTTCATCGATTTGTCGGGGGACAACTGAAAGGGAGGAGCTCGACATCTCTCTTCTTGGTCCGTCAACGCCGAAACAAGAGTCCGCGTGACTACATTACACGCTTCATGGACGCGTGCAACGAAATCCCATACTTAGCGCCCGAAGTCAGTGTCGCTGCCATGACCACCAGCACGACTAATGAGGCACTCATGGCTGCTTTGGCAAAGAGACCCCCAAGGACTATGGTGGAGCTCTTAGCCAAAACGGGGGAGAAGATGTTGGTAGAAGACGTGATGCAAGAAACAAACAAGCATAGAGATTCCGACAAGAAGAGAAAGGCCGATGATAAAGGCCAAGGAGGCCGAAATGAAGGGCGAGAGCCAGCCCGAGATAAAGACAATTCGAAGTCAGAGTACCCGTCAAGGTTTGACAAATACACTCTATTGAATGCTCCACGAAGCCAAATTCTCATGGCCATTCAAGAGTCTCTCCCCAACGCCATTCGCTATCCGAAGCCGATGCGAGGAGGGGAGAACTGGAAACGGTCGGATTCCTAATGCCAATTCCATAAAGACTACGGTCACACTATAGATGAATGTTGTCATCCAACATGGAAAACTCTACTCTTTTGCAAAAGATGGTCGTGAGGCGCAAGGCAAGGGCCCCATAAAGTTTAACTATGGCAAAAAGAATGATAATCGCCGAGGAAAAGGCAAGAAAGCTGACAAAGAGAAGACTCCTCCCCTAGAGGCCAACATGCCCCAAGGCGGAGGAGTAGTGCATGTAATAGCTGGTGAAGAGTTCAGAATGAGTAACAAAAAGAAGAAGGGAAAAATCTGAGAGGTTATGTCCATAGGCATCCCTCAGAAGAGGAGAAAGGTTTCAGCTCAGATCCCGACTATTGGCTTTTCAGACGAAGATCTGACCAATGTGCTATACCCCCATTCCGACCCTTTGTTCATGACCATGAAGATATCTGGGACCGATGTATGGAGGATCTTAGTCGACGATGGGAGTTCCGTCGACATCCTCTATTACCATGCTTTCAAGAAAATTGGATTCGCTGACAGACACCTCGCCCCCTCGCCCGGACCCATCTATGTCGTAAACTATATTGAAGTACCTGTCGTCGGCACCATTAAGCTCCCTATTGTCCTTGGATCGGGTGATCGAAATGTCACTCAGTTCATCAATTGGCTCGTCATTAAAGGCCCGACTCACTATAATGGGATCTTTGGCCGAGAGGGCATAGCCACGTTCCGAGGGGTAGCTTCATTCATGTACCAAGCATTCAAATTCCCTACTCCGAATATAATTGGAGTTGTCGAAGGAAAGCAAAAGGCAACCCGAGAGTGTCACTTGGCTACTTTTAAATCTGACGAACATAGAGAGCACCACGAGCTGGTTATGTCAGGCTCTTTGATCAAGCTAGCCGACTCGACTCCCTCGGGCTCACAGGGGAAACGGGTCAAAGCCAAAACCGATCCATCTGATAAAGGAAAGAAGAAGTGGATGGCTCAACATTAGTAAAAGACTATGATGCACGAGATGATTTCACTACGCCACGTGTCGAGCCAGTGGAAGAGCTCGTGCCCATCCGCCTTGTAGATCATGAACCCGAGAAGGTGACCTTCATCGGGTCTAAGCTCCAAGGCCAGCTCAGTGACGATTTAATCGACTTCTTGAGAACAAACAATGATGTCCCAACTTGGTCCGCAGTCGATATGCCAGGGATCGACCCGGACGTAATGGTCTACGAGCTAAACGTCGACCCGTCACGAAAGTCGATCAAGTAGAAGAAGAGGGCTTATGCCTCTAATAGACAAGTTGTGATTGAGGAGGAGGTCGACAAGCTCCTCCAAGCAGGCTTTGTTGATGAAATACAGTACCCGGAATGGATTTCCAACCTTGTGATGGTAAAAAAGTCGAATGAAAAGTGGTGCATCTATATTGACTTCCGAGATCTTAACGATGCCTGCCCCAAGTTGTGATTGAGGAGGAGGTCAACAAGCTCCTCCAAGCATGCTTTGTTGATGAAATACATACCCGGAATGGATTTCCAACCCTATGATGGTAAAAACGTCGAATGAAAAGTGGCGCATCTGTATTGACTTTCGGGATCTTAACGATGCCTGCCCAAAGGACCACTACCCCCTCTCCCGCATAGACATTTTGATTGATGCTACGGCCGGACATGAGCTCTTGAGCTTCATGGACGCCATTTCGGGCTACTACAAATTCGTATGCTCCCGTCAGACGCGCCAAAGGTGTCCTTCATAACTGATAAAGGACTCTATTGCTACATTGTCATGCCGTTCGGTCTCAAGAATGTCGGGGCTATATATCTGAGGTTAGTGACAAGATCTTCAAGTCTCAGATCGGCAGAAACATGGAGGTTTACATTGACGACATGCTCGTCAAGAGCATCCGAAAAGAAGATCACATTGTCGATCTGACTGAGTTGTTCTCGGTGCTTCGCAAATATCGGATGAAGTTGAACCCAACCAAGTGACTTTTAGAGTCAAATCGGGTAAAATCCTCAGTTTAATGGTCTCTAGCCAGGAATCGAGGCAAACCCCGATAAAATTCGAGCCATCATTGACATGGCCAAGCTGACCGACACCAAAGAGGTCCAGCGGCTCACGGGTCGGTTCGTTGCTCTCGGCTGGTTCATGTCGCGGTTGAAAGACAAATGCTTACCGTTCTTCAACGCTTTAAATAAGGCTTTCAAATGGACTCTAGAGTGCCGAGAGGCGTTCCAAGAGCTGAAACGCTTCTTAGCGTCGCCTCCACTCCTAGCTAAGCAGACTGATGTCGATTCCCTATTCATGTATTTGGCCGTGTCTGAAGTCGCTACTAGTGTCGTGCTAGTTAAGGAGGAAGGCCGATGTCAAAGTCCATCCACTATGTAAGCAAAGTCCTCCAAGGAGCCGAGTCCTGATACTCCACAGTCGAAAAGTTCGCCCTATCACTTGTGATGGCTGCGAGGAAGCTCTGACCCTATTTCCAAGCACACTCGATCCAAGTCCTTATAGAGAAGCCACTCCGAAAAATATTACACGACATCAAGTCAAGCGGCCGAATAATCAACTGGGTCGTAGAGTTAGGAGAGTTTGACATCTCATACCTCCCGCAGCCTTCGGTGAAAGGCCAGGCTTTGGCGAATTTCATAGTCGAATGTACCATCCCAGACAAGCCGATAGAGAAGTTGAAGGCCGACAACAAGAGCACCCAACCCAAGAATCCCACCCAAGCTAGCGGACCAGAGAAGCCAGACATTGAGTTTTGGAACCTGTTCTTTGATGGAGCTTCGCTCGAGACGGAGGCCAATAACGATAGGAATGAGTCGAATCCATTTAAAAGCGAAACTCCTCAAACCTTAATCGCCCCAACCTTAGAGGAAAACCTTAAAACTTTATAAAGGAAGCAAAGCCCCGATAGAAAACTAGCCGACCCAAGTTCACTCTCGGTTCGTCTTGTTTTGTTCGGGCAATGTCGCACGCTAAATACTCATCTCAACGGAAAGTTAGCCAAACCTACGTCTAAATGATGTAGATTTGTCTTGTTTTCGAAAGGAATAGAAATTTATCCCTACGTGTGAAAATCTAAAGTCCCTAACCCATCAATAAGTAATCGACCTATAGATCATAGCCGATCACTTCGTTTTGTTCGGGCAACGTCACATGCATACGGTTCGCTCATAAAATAAAACTAGCCAAACTAATGTCTGAACGGTATAGATTTTCCTCGTATTCATTGGGGCAACCAATAAAAGTTAAGTAAACAAGCCTAAAGACCGAGGGAACAACAAGTAATCGGCCTATAGATCATAGCCGATCACTTCGTTTGGTTCAGGCAAGTATAATACACACAGCGAAATTCAAGACAAAATTTGCTAAGTATAGAAAATTTGATACAGTGTAAACGGGATGAATAATCCAAAAGCATAGAAACCAAATGAAAACATAAAGAGTTAGGCAAATATTTGATA
>NW_027266664.1:0-68588 GCF_046630445.1 Rutidosis leptorrhynchoides
AGAGTAAGAGTAAGATTAAGAGAATGAAAGTTTTGTCAACTTCAAAACATGATAGGAGTTTTCTTAACAATCTCCCCATTTTTTATGGTGACAAAAATTTTATGCAGATTTAATCATAATATGAAAATTATATCCTGCAAAACAACACTTTAGCAGCACATGATAATTTATAAAGAGAACGGATAGTAATAAATACAAACAATAGTCTGCATCCATAAAACACATCGATCTTACTAGTTCTGAAAAACATACCAATAAAGGTTCCAATACAAGTTCAAACACCACAAGTTCAAAACACAACCACAATTTAAGGATAAGATTCAAAAATAGGATTTAAAGGATTCAATTTGCATAGTCTCTCCCCTTTTTGTTAGCAGCAAAAAGATAAAATCAGTTAGGCATAAAAAGAGGTCGAGTTGAAAATTGAAAAATGATCAGGGTTGTTTGGGAATATGAACAAGTCAAAAATACTCCAAGGAGTGCACGGTCTCCTCAAGCTTAGTTAGTCATTGATGATAACTAGCCTCCACTTTAACCAGATTCTACGAAGCCTGTTGATTCAAAGTCTGAACCTGATTATCAAGAGATTATACCTTGCTTGTAAGGAATTCTGAGGTATTACCAAGAGCAGCATGCAACTTTTGAATTTCAAACTCCATTGCATATTGTTCTTCCTTAATCTCCAAGATGAGTTCTACTATCCGAGGATAGTTTGACTATGGTTTTGTTTGGGCACTAGCTTCAACGAATTATACCTGTGGAGGATCCAGAAGTGAAGGAACAATAACCTAAACGTGTTGTGGCACCCCGAAACACCTAAGGTCGCCACAAGTACCTATCGCTCCGCCTAATGAATACTAGTTACATTTCTTAGCAGAAGCACCGTAGTTCATAAGCATTTTTTGTTTTTTTTTTTAAATGGTCCCAACGCAACTTATTAGCGGAAGCATAAACAAGTCTTACCATTAACCATAATGCAATGCACACCCGCACCATATGAAAAGATGAAGCCGAGCCACTTCTATTTACATGTTTTCATGATGGATTTCTCGGGTCGGTACAACCAAAAAGAAAAGCCAAGACTTTTTTAGCTAAACTTGGCCATAGCTCAAAAAGGTGAGATCTCGACCCCTATATGGATCACGTGTCATCCTCCATCTACAAGTGTCGGCTATCCCAAAAAGTTAGCTCCCACTCCCCACACGGGCCATCACACCCATCCTGGTGCATCGAGCGGTGGCAGTGGCAATATCCCTCGAATCACTCCATCTCGGCAAACGTGGACCGACAAGAACTCTTGGATGACCAGACCCTCAGCTAGGCCCACATCATACATGACCAACACGCGAACCCGTATAAACGTCAGACTAGGGATAGTAACGCAATCAATCTCCGAACACTCGACCTCCATGTCAAATGGAAGGTCGTAAAAGGTACCCCGCGTGACCGGAGAGAGAGGCATCTTCCTAATCTAAAATGTTGGTCCTCGAAGGGGTGAGTACAACCACTCACAAGTAAAAGATCCAATAGGCTACTCAATGCATCACATAATACAATCATAACATCATAGCATAGTACATATCATTCATGCATCCTAGCATAACTTACCTTGCGGCCATGCATATGTCATTATACCATATGTGCATACATCCTCATGCACTCATCACCATCATATCATACATATACCATGCCTCATGTACACATACCATCATGCCATAGGTGCACATACACTCATGCACTCATCATCATCATATCATACATATACCATGCCTCATGTACACATACCATCATGCCATAGGTGCACATACAACAATGCACTCATCATCATCATATCATACAGCTATGCATATGTCACCATACCATGCATGATTCAATTTCTACTTTTTATCTTTCAATTTGATCACCACATCTTTCTTTCCCGGGATCAGTAATTGCATCCCACATTTTATCACTCACACCCAATCCAAGCATTGCAAGAAACCTCCGGCACACACCACCGGGCATCCGGCACCCCCACATTTCGGGCATCTCGTATCCCAATTGGCATCACGAGGCATCCCCCGGGCACAAACCTCTGATTCTTCCGGCACCCAACCATTGGGCATCTCGAAACTCCCGAGGACATCCAAGCATGTATCATAATATAACCGGGCATCCGGCACCCCCCATCCCGGGCATCCTGACACTTCCAGGGCATTATTGGCTCACCTCCAACAGTCTCCTCATTTATCATAATTCATATTCACCGATTTATGTCTCACAATCAACATGGCACATGATGTAATGGCAACAAAGTCAAATTCAGCTTTTGATTGTATATGCAATGCCAAATATAATCTCATGTGCAGCAAGATTTAATCACTTACAACAATACAGTTTATGGGGCTCATACAAAACAGAATAGTCAATGTATTACAGCCTTTGAAATCCGCACAATCCAACTTGCACAACTTTAGAAAATAATTCCATTTAATACCCAAATGACCTTTAAAATGCATGAAATTCGAACATGTGATATTCAGGACATAAAAGCAGACATTTCGTGAAGAACATTGCACCAAAAGACCCTCATATCATGCGGTATAGACCGAACATCACAGCACCATTATCATAACCACTTAACTTGCACAGTTTTCAAAATATTTTCAGTTAAATAGGAAAATGAACTTCAAAAATTATGAAATTTGAATATGTTTCAGGAAGACATAAAAAAGGATACTTCATGAAGAACACTTTTCCGAAAGAACTTCATACAAAATGATATGGCCCACGCATTTAGACTGACTAAGTTCGAACGCGTCAGATTACACGGTTTTTGAAATATTTCCGATTAAATACCCTAATGACCTTCAAAAATTATGAAATCCGACTATGTGGTATTCAAGACCCTAAGGTAGATTTTTCATGAAGGAATAAAAGTTATATTCGTCCTAGATAATTAAATATAGGCGGTTAAAACTTCTGTTCCTAGTACCGAAATCCCAGATTCAACACCCTCCGAAAAACCACGATTTCACCTACCTATTCTTGTTGGTTTTCTCTAAATTTTTGATATGTTAAACATCAAGATGTCCTTTACATATTTTGTTAATAAATGGAAGTGAAATTTCAACAAAAAGATAGCCTTACAGTCCATGCATTCATCAAAGGTAGTTACCAGAATCTCCAGATTCAGTCTCTCCGAAAAATAAAAATTTCACCCAGTTATACTTGTTCGTTTTGTCCCAAATTTGAGTATGTTATGTTTCAAGAAGTCTTTAACAACTTTCATTGAGAAGTCAAAGCCAAAATCCAACTTGAACATCACATGCAAGCCACTACAACATTCAAGGTCAAGCTGTTTACTCAAGAACAGTTTACTAGTCTTTGAATACCACTCTTAAAACATCCATTTTTCACACTGTAAACGATTCGAAATTTATCATCACTCACTGACACGCTCTAGGCACAACATGCAAGAGTAGATTAAGGATCCCAACTTGCCTCTAAACTGAGCAAAGAGCAAGTACACAACGACTGGACACGGCGGCGACAGACGATAGACGATCGGCTTCCTTCTTCTTCCGCACGCTCACTCTCCCTTTCTCTCTCGATTTCTCTCTTTTCTCTTGGTAACTCTCTCTCTCTCTCTCTCTCTCTCTCTCTCTCTCTCTCTCTCTCCCTTCTCGGTCAATGACGCTCTCCCCCACCCCCCCCCCCCCCGCATCATCAATTGGTTCTCTCAAGTTTTCCTCTCCTCAATGATGAACAATCATTGATTTTGCATGAAGGACACTTGGACTAAGGGGAAACACTTGGCAAAATCTTCATGCAAAAAGAGTGGGCCTCTCATGGGCCGGTTCCTCCTTCAGGGCTCTCCCTAGTCGACGGCCCAATGGGGCTCCATTCGGCCGGGCTTGAAGCCAGCTTGGTTGATAGCTCCTCCTCCTCCTTTGGGCTTCGCGGCTAGGCCCAAATGGCCGAAGGCTGGGGCTTCTTGTGGGCTGGTCTTGAGCTAGAATTTTGGCCCACACCTCATCCTAATAATCCTCCTTAAACCTTAATTTTATAAACACCTAATTGAAATTTATAATTCACAAATTTTTGTGACCTAATTTAATAAATTTCAATCCATAACTCACATGGCCAAAAATAGAATTTTCCTATCAAATAATTACCCACCAAAAGCTTAGCCAAAGTTTTAATGCAAGACATGAATTAGAGTACCCCTAAAGATTGGCAAGAAATTCCAAGATGCCACACGTGTGTAGTTCTTTGATCCCCCTTAACATTAGTTTCTTTCTATAGACCCTTAGGTGAGACTTCAAGGGAATGGGATGCAAAAATATCTTTGGTATCTGGAGGAGATCGACTGATGCCATCACTAGTAGTAGGTTTAGCAATGGGATTTTTCTCACCTACTCCTCTGTTTTGGTGCCTTCAGTCTAAGAAGTAACTTCTTCCTCTTGAACCTATTCTTTTCCAACACAGGTTTGTTTATCATTTCCCATCTCCTCAACATCTGGGGCATCAATTTCCCTAGTATCTTCTCATTTCTTGTCAATCTCATCCTGTTCCTAGTTCACATCAGCATATCCATCCGAGTCATCATCCTCAGTCTCTTTCACTTCAGTTTCTTCACCATCACTCTCTTCTTCTGGTTCTTTCTCGCTTTCATCATCTTCTTCCTCCTCAAAATCAGCAAAACCTTGAAGATTACGCAAGGCGATAGCAGAGATTGTCTCATCATCATCTTCCTCTTCTTCATCTTGGAGAAGAATAGATTTCTTCCTTTTTGGTGTTTTTGAGACAACACTCTTCCCTTTGCATTTCTTCTCAGCAGTAGATCTAGAGTTGACTTTGCTAACATATGCTTTCTCTAGAAGATCCAGGGCTCCAAAGAGATCTTGCAATCGCATCTTTGAAATCATTTTCAATTCAATTTGCATCGAAGCAAGGATTCTGGAGCGAAGCTGAGATGGTGGTTGAATCTAAGAGTGTCTAAAGAGTTTGGTTATCAATGCAGAGTATGGCCGTTGTCCTTTTCCTTTCATAATAGTCCTGTACATGTGCAGAATGATAGTGTGAGAGAGTGAAAATGCAATACCATTGCAGATGGCCCACATCATCTTTGCTTCGAATTTGGAAACATCAATTTTTGAAGCATCCTTAGGCTTGATGCGGTTGATGACTATCTTGTGTAGCAAGATATTGGAAACATACATTCAAGAGTAAGTAATACTCCCACTACGAATTCTGTCTCTTACTAGAAATTTAGTGACTTGCACATTAGACACATTAAACATCAATTCCGTCGGAGCCTCGCCAAGCCATCGCGAGGCTCGACCTCGCTAGATCTGGACGAGGCTGAGCGTCGTCAATGGCCTCGATGGCAAGGCAATCCTTGCCAGGCCACCGACGAGGCTCGACCTTGCCCAAGCGGCACGAGGTTAGCCTTGCCCTAGCTTGGCGAGGCTCAGCCTCACCTTGGCTAGGCGAGCTCGAGCTTGCCCAAATCTGGCGAGGCAGAGCTCGCCCAGCCACCGGTGAGGCTCAGCCTCGCCGGGCCACCACTAAGTGACGCCAACTTGGTAGTGGCCCAACAAGGCTCGGCGTCGCTGGCCATGGCCAAAGCTGGCAACCAGCCAAAAGGTAGAAGAAGGAAAGAAAAAAGAAGAAAAAGAAAGAGAAGAAAAAAGTAGATAGAAAAATTATTTCTTATAATTGTTCCCGATAACAAGAAGCAACTTTTTTGTTCCCGGGAACAAAATTTTTTACCAAACACATTTATGTTCTTTTTTTGTTTCCCGAAACAAAAGAGCAAAATTTTTTGTTCTGATGAACAGAAATAGTTTTTGCCAAACAATGCCTTAGTTGTTGCTTAATCCACTAAAATTTGTGAACAACAACTTCTAAGAGTAACATACTCTGCTTCTATTGTCAAGAGATCCATAATGCTTGGCTTCCTTGAGAACCAAGACACTAATATTTGTCCTAATAGTTACATGTTCCTAAAGTACTTTTCTTATCAATTTTACAACCAACTAGATCAGCGTCAAAATAACCAAGTAAAGTAATATATTTGATAATATGATTGACAGCACTAAGATGCGACTCTTTTGGGGGTAAGATTGGAATCTAGGACATATACACACACATTGAATAGAATATCAGGTCGAGAGGCAATGAGATAAATAAGAGAACCAATCATGCTTTTGTATAACTTTTGATCAACTTTCTTTCCACTTTCATCCTTGTCAAGCTTTGAAGAACTCAACATAGGAGTTTCAGTTTTCTTACAATTTACCATTCCAAACTTCTTGATAATATCACTGGCATAGAAAGAAAGTTAATTCTCCCATCATGCTCATTTCAAATTTTTCCTGCATAGACTTTGAGAACTTCTTGCACAGATTCTCAATAGAAAATCCAAAGATCATATCTTCTACATATATTTGAACAAGTAGAAATTTTTTTCTTCCTTTTTTATAAATAAGGTTGTGTCAACCTTTTCCTTTCTCAAAATCATTAATTATAAAAAATTTACTCAACCTCTCTTACCAAACTTGAGGTGCCTGTTTTAGACTGTACAACAGCTTCTTCAGTCTATAGACAAAGTCTAGTTTTTTGGGATTTTCAAATCCAAGTGGTTGTTTCACATAAACTTCTTCTTGTATAAATTCATTTAGGACAACACTCTTGACGCTTATCTAGAATAACCTGAAATTATGAAAGCACACATATGCAAGTAATAGTTTAATTGCTTCTAACCTGACTATGGGTGCATATGTCTCAATGTAGTTTATTCCTTCCTCTTGTGTGTAACCTTTTGCCACAAGCCTTGCTTTATTTCTGGTTACTTTGCCCTTTTCATCCATCTTGTTTCTGAACACTCACTTTGTTCCAATCATAGGTTTGTCTTTTGGTTTAGGAACCAGCTCCCAGACATTATGGATACTGAACTATTTGAGTTCTTCCTGCATTGCTTCTATCTAACTTTCGTTAGACAGTGCTTCTTCTACTCCTTTTAGTTCTATTTCCGAGATAATTGCTAATGCACTAGAATCTTCTTTTGTCTTGGATCTGGTACGGATTCATTCTTCTAAATTGTCAATGATGAGTTCTTTGGGATGACTTGATTTGTGCTTCCAGTTGCTATTTGGTTTCTTGTTTCCTGTTGAGATCTGTTGATCATCAGTTTTCTTTGATTCTTTTGACTTCTGTTCTGCTTGATCATGATCTCCAAAAGACTGAAGTCCTTTGAGGGAATCTGACTTTATTTAGTTTGAAACTAGTTCAGACTCTTCAACTTGAGTCTGATCTTGTTGGTTCTGAATACTTTCCTAAAATCTGACATTCATAGATTCTTTGACAGTTTGAGTATTCTTGTTGAAAAACCTATAATCTTTGCTTGATGTAGAATAACCAAGAAATATTCCTTCATCCGATCTTTTTTCAAATTTTCTAGATTGATCATTTGCATTCTTCAAGATAAAACACTTGCAGCCAAATACATGAAAATAAGAGATGTTTGGCCTCTTCCCTTTATACACTTCATAGGGAGTCTTCTCTAGGATGGGTCTTAAAAATACCTTGTTAATTATATAACAGATAGTAGAAACTGCTTTTGCCCAAAAGCGAGAAGAGATTTTACTTTCTATCAATAGAGATAGCCATCTCTTGTAACGATTTATTTTTCCTTTCCACAACTCCATTTTGTTCTACGGTATATAGAAAGGAGAAAACATG
Organism: Rutidosis leptorrhynchoides; assembly: GCF_046630445.1. Classification (NCBI taxonomy): domain Eukaryota; kingdom Viridiplantae; phylum Streptophyta; class Magnoliopsida; order Asterales; family Asteraceae; genus Rutidosis; species Rutidosis leptorrhynchoides. The sequence continues at coordinate 7,729 of NW_027266664.1, forward strand.
TTGAAGATCACTCTCATCATAGAAATTTGCAAAGCTTTGATTTTCAAATTCTCCTCCATGATCAGTCTTTATACTTGAGATAACATAATCTTTTTCGTTATGAACTTTCTTGGCAAACTTTGAAAAGTAAGAGAAGGTTTTGGACTTATTTGCCAAAAAGAAGACCCAAGTGAATCATGAATAATCATCCACAATTACTAAACCATATTTTTTCCACCAATACTCTGTGTTCTTGTAGGTCCAAAAAGATCCATATTTGAGCTGCAAGACACGATTGGTAGAAACTTGATTTACTAATTTAAAAGAACTTCTGACCTGTTTTCCCAAAATACATAGAGTACACAATTCAGACTTATGATAAGTCATTTTGGGAAGACCTCGAACTAGTTTCTTTGAAGAAAGTTTAGCAATTTGTTTCATATTCAGATGTCCAAGCTTGTGATGCCAGAAATATGCTTCATCTTGAATTGAAATGAGGCACTAAGAGCTCTCTGGACTATGTCCAGAAGATCAATATTGCCATGTCTTTGCTTAGTAAATGATTGAAACAAATCTTGACTAACTCTAGAGTAGACATCTTCTTGAAAATTGATTCTGAATCTTATATCACAGACTTATGCTCAAAAGACTATAATTCAAACCTTTTACCAGTGAAACATTATTGATGATTAAACTTCCAATCTTCATTGTTCCATGTCCAATAATATTTCCTTTGTTGTTCCCACCAAAAGAGACATTTCCTCATTTTTGTTTTTCTAGCTTCATGAAACTACTTGAATTTCCAGTCATATGCCTAGAACAACCAATGTCCAAGTATCATTTGCTTTTTCTTTCAATAATGACCCACAGCCAGAAGGAAATCTCAAACTTTCTTTGGTACTCAAATTTTCTTGGGTCCAAGAGAGTTAGTTTTAAAAACAACATTTGCCTAATCATTCTTAATAGGTCTCCAAACTTTAAGACATTCATTCTCAAAATGTTCTGAGCTGTTACACTTAGAACATTTAAGAGCATTTCGGCCAACAGGTTTTACAAAAACCTTTTGAAAATGATTTTTGTAAGAAGACTTTGGGGGTCTTTGTCTAAGTCTTTCCTTTACTTTAGGAAAATCAATCAAAGGAGTTGTTTCATTGTTCATACCCAAACCATATTTGTTAGAATATGGTATTTGAGTTGAAAGAATTTACTCTAACTTTTTTGATCATTTGGAAAACTTTTAGAAATATATGAATCTCCTTTTTCAAACAGTCATTTACTTTTGAGAGAGAATCGGCATTTTCTTTCAAACTATTAAAATCATATTTTAGATTCTCAAACTTTTCTCTCCAAGAGTCATCCTATTGCTTGAGCTTTGAATTTTCCTTCTTTAGTTCAAAAATCCTTTTAAGAGAAGATTTGAGGTTAAAGCAAAGTTCATCTATTTACTTAGAAATTTTAACATGAATTTTTTATTGACTTACCTCGATTTCCTTGTTAAAATCTGAATTTGCGTCTGATTCTAAGTCTAATTTTGAGTGAGCCATCAGACAAATATTTGCAAATTCCTCTTCATTTTCTCACATTCGGTGTCACTCTAGGTTTCTGCTTTAAGAGCTTTCTTGTATTTCTCATACTTCCCTTTCTTCTTTTTCAACAAGGGACAGTTAGGCTTAATGTGTCTCTTTTTCTTGCACTTGAAGCATATTACATCTTTGCTTGTTTCAACATCTTCCATTGATTTCTTCTGGGAATTTTGCTTGCTTTTCTTCTTCCAATTCAATCTTCTTCCTTTTCCTTTTTTTTTTTTTTTGAAATTCTTTATCATAAAAGCCAGCTCCTTATCATCCATGTCATCATCAGTATCTATGTCATTAGAATCAACATTAGACTTAAGTGCAATTGACTTCATACCTTTTGGATCCTCTTCATCATTAATTTGTTCCAACTCATATTGTCCAAGTAGAATGTTTATTTTTGTCTCCTTTACGTGATCAGTTCCCTCATAAGTGACATGAAGCATATCCCAAACTTCTTTAGCTGTTTCACATGAAGAAATTATGTTATATTAAGTAGGAGACAAAGCAAGTATAAAGAATAAATAGCTTTAGCATCAAGAGCCTGTCTCTTGGTAATTTCTGCTTGAATGGATTCCTCAACATCTTTATTTATCACTCCTTTTCCTTTGTCTGAAGCTGATGCTACCTTTGGATTGATTCATCTTTCCATAACATCCCATTCCAGAGGATCTCTGAATCTTAGGAACGCCTTCATTTTATTCTTCCACACATTGTACTATTTTCCATCAAAGTAGGGTGGTCTAGTATTGCTCTATCATTCAATTAATCTTGGAGCCAATATACTAGCCATATAAGATCTTTAGCTTAGAAGTAAAAACACTTCAATAAGATAAGTATCTCAACTCTAATATCAATTGAAAGTGCTAGTATTACCACCTAGAGAGAGGGTGAATAGGTGTAAAAATAAATTAAGATAATAAAAGTAGTAAAAGTGATTTTCTTCAAACAAGGTCTAACCGACACCAGACTTTTGATATAAATTTACACTCAAATAAGATGTTTTAGAAATTAGCAGAACTCAGAAAAATATTGCAACAAACAAATAACTAGAGTTAATGGTAGAAAAAATTGGACACGAGATTTATTGTGGTTCGGCTTAAATCAAGTCTACATCCACTCTCCCACCTGATAGCCTTCTGGCTGAATTTCACTAAGGAATCAATAGAGAAATACAATGATTTGAGTACAATCACTCAGTGAAGAGTTTCTTTTTCTCTCACTAAGTCACTCCTTTTGTGTTTTTCTCTCTTGAATACAATTTGTAAGCATTATCGATGAAGAACAAGTGATTGGAAATGCCTCAAACTTTGGAATTTTAATTCTCACAATTCCTCTGGAGAGTGCCAACGGTTAGAAAGGCGTAGAGGAGTATTTAAAGAGGTCATTTGGTCCATTCCAATCAACCCATTGAAAAATTCGATTAAGGAAAACTTGTAGCCGTTTGAAGATTGAGGTGAAAATCCAATGATTCTGGTCATCCATACAATCAGAATCTAGGTTTCTATAAGTAGATGCTTCCCAAAAAGAAACTTGTCTTCAAATTGATTTTATCAATCCATGATTGATTTCATCAATATATTTAGAAAAAAATAAGTGAGATTCTCCGCCAAAAAGCCAAATAATACAGATAAATCTTGCACGTATTGAACCCTTGTTAAAAGATCAATAATCCTAAGTCTAATTATATCTCCATTCTTATCTTGAGTTCAATTTGGATCTCGCTAGAGTGGGAAAGATTTATGAAGTAAAATAGATTTTGACAGCATTCCACAATATAACACAGAAGTCTAGTATCCTTTAGAGTAAGAGTAAGAATAAGAGAAGGAAAATTTTGTCAACTTCAAGACCCGATAAGAGTTTTCTCAACACCTAGGACTTCAAGTGAAACAAATCAAAAATGGTATTATCATTTGTTAAGAAAAATATGCAAGCGAATTAAAATTGGAAAGACTCCTTGATTTACATTTTGAGAACTAAAATGAGTTCAGGTACTGAAAGGATGTTTTAGTTAACGCTAATTTAACAATTAGCATAACCAAGTCCACTGACCTAAAATATGGTTTGTGGAAGTAAAGCGACCTCCAGCACTTTATTTAGCTCTTAACCAGCCTCCGAAAGATTAGTGATGGCTCCTAAAGTAAAAAACAATTTCCATAAAAAAAAAAAAAAAAAAAAAAAAAACCCAGTTGTGATTGAAAGGTTTGGAAGAATCCATGAAAGTTCGAGGGACACCTCGCACTCACCGCCCACTTGGCAATCCATCACAATTCCTTGTGGTTTGCCTCAAGAGGGTTGTGGCATTCTCCGAAATAAAGGCTCAAAAACTTTACCTACTATATGGTTGGTTAGAGCATTGGGAATTTCTAGTTCAAGAATTGGAGATCGGCTGTTGAATCCCACGAATTGCATGAAAACTGTTCTAAATTAGGCCTCAAATTGACTATTTCATGGGTTTATAGGGTGTTTTATGTTCCTCCATGCCCGTGCTCCTCCATTAGTAATAATATATATATATATATATATATATATATATATATATATATCTGAGCTGGGATCACTAAGTAATTCTTAAAGCCTGAATGGAGAAAAAGGAGAAAAAAAGAAGAAAATCCTAAGAGCCCAATGACCATATTCCCCATTGCAAGTTTGTGACCCGCAACCCTCCACTAAGTAATTCTTAAAGCCTGAATGGAGAAAAAGGATAAAAAAAGAAGAAAATTCTAATAGCCCAATGACCATATTCCCCATCGCAAGTTTGTGACCCGCAACCCTCCACTAAGTAATTCTTAAAGCCTGAATGGAGAAAAATGAGAAAAAAGAAAGAAGGAAATCCTAATAGCCCAATGACCATATTCCCCATCGCAAGTTCGTGACCCGCAACCCTCCACGAAGTAATTCTTAAAGCCTGAATGGAGAAAAAGGATAAAAAAAGAAGAAGAAAATCCTAATAGCCCAATGACCATATTCCCCATCACAAGTTCGTGACCCGCAACCCTCCAAAAGGGTCTCTCTAAGCCCCAACCTTTTTATTCTCTCGTCCCTCAACCCCACAGTCCCTGGACCGACCAACATATTGTTAATAACTGATGGCTATTCTAATATGCCCTATCCCCATGGTCCATAGCAAAACTTTTGTGCCCTCTGAAGCCATCGTGGATGGGGGACCTTCTCCTCCCCTCACCGCGATCAGGTCTCCCAACTTTTTGATAAAAGTTCCATCTTTCATGACCATATTTCACTCCAACATGTGCCTATAATGAGGGGGCCATATAGCGAAAGCTTGGAAGAGTTTGGGGGTTCTGTTCTATATGTCCAAGGATATCAGATGTTGGCATGGTCTTCGAAATGTCTGTATAATTGTTAAGCTGAACAAGCCTTCCAGTGTCTTAAAATATCAGAGGTTGGTACGATCTTCGAAATTGCAAAAGGCGAAGATGTACCTGCCAAACCTGAAAAATGATTAATACGCCTACATGTTCACTTTCCAGAACTTAGAAACTTTTCTCCTAACACGCACTTGGACCGTAACAACATCCGCCTAACTCCAGTATTTAAAAACTCTGTCGTATATGCGAAGGACTCGATAAAGTCTTTGTTTCGCCTGTTAAAGAGATAGTCACTCGGCCGGGTCGAGTATACTAACTACTACACCAGAGACAGAATCGCTTTAAGTAATTTAGTGAAATTTACATTACTCTCACCAAGAATTTTGCTAAGACAACAGTAACGTTATTTACAATTAATAACGGTGCATTTCTCACCACAAATTTGTTTTACAAGTTCATGGCAACTGGGGGGACTCGTAGATGAATTTAAATATAAATTTTATAAGTTAAACATACCTCATTTACTTCTACAAAGGAAGCTAAAAAGAAAAGGATAACGGCACGCTAAACAATATGTTTTTTTCCCAGATCGATCATTATGTTAAAAAAGTAAAACTGAAAATACTAATGAGATTGACTAATCTGTTAGCTAGCCAACTTGGCATCTTATGTTGCTTTCAAAATAATTAATTACAAATTATAAAACATAAATAATGTAGAAGAAAGCAACCCTTAATCACTTGATCGGTGTTGTTGCTCAAGAGAATTTCAATGAATTTCACTTACTTAAGAATTTGCATTAGATTGGTCATCACAGCTATTCTCAAAATCTAATTTGCAATCAAGGAAGAATGGGGGGTTTTCAATTGTCATTATTTGAATAAATAAATTGAACTCTAATCCATAAAAACGAACTAAGGTAAGGTCTCACATGGTCATGTGAGTTTTCTCAAGAACCGAGATTGGAGCTATGTCAAGTAAAATTTGAATAGGATACTATTAAATTAGTATAAATTTTAAATTTAGCTATGACTCATCCAATCTAAGATTGTAATCTCTTAGGTCCTTACACATCTTCATTTACGAGACTCGAATGAACAATGTAGTTTTTTTCATCTACTAAATCATTATTCATATATTGATTTGATTTTGTCTTTATTTCATCTGTTATTATATATAGCCAATATCACTTGTCTTGATTTTTAGTTCACTAGAGAGTCTTTCTAGAGCAACTTGATTTGATCGAAAAGAATGATGAGCCACATGAATGTATAATGATACGTTATCAGTCTAAAAGCCAATATTTCAAGTTTTTTTTTTTTTTAATCTTTGAACTTTAGTTGACCTTTCTAATGACATTAACATTTTTTTTAGTTTTCACCAAAAAAAAACATTTTTTAGTGATAATATTGAGCTTGTAATTATCTATGTTTAGATATTTAATTAGCTCTACAATTATCTGTTTCCTTATACCGCTTTTTCTCTTTTCATATTAAAGAAATCTCACTTAGTGGAAAGTCTTCCTCACAATGAGACTTTCCAATTTTGATCCCCAAAAAATAAAAATAAATAAAAGTAAACGTTAAACTGGTAAATTTGTGGTACCGTTAGCTTATCATCTTCCCCTGGAAATCACCAATGATGGAGTACCTGTCTTTGATGCGTTTAGCAATATTGGTCGCTTTTACACAAGTAAAAGATGCTTTTTAAAAAAAAAAATAATAATAATAAATTAAAAGAGTAGTGGCACGTCCACTCAACTCTACCAACAAGCGTCTCAAAAGATTCGGAGAAAAAAGAGGAGGCTGCTCCAAGAAAGGACGGGCTCGACGGTCATTATAAATAGCCTAGATATCTAGCTAAATGGTCACATTTTATTACTCACAAGCACCCTGCAATAATCGCGCCATCGCTGCTACAGCGCCTGCGTCACTTAGTTCCGTCCGACAACTCTCCTTCTTCTCGACAAGACCCTTGTCTTAAATTCGTCTGGCCATTCCTCGGACACAAGAATGGCGACAACGCAAGACCCTGAGCTCAACATCCCGAGTAACGAGCTGCCCCCCTTTCAAAACCCGAGGTCGGCGCTTGAACGAAGCGTTCTTTCCTTGAAGAGATTGTATGGGAAGCATTACCCTCCTGGTTTCCACAGAAAGGTAAATTCTCCATCTTCCTCCTCCTCCTCCTCCTCCTCCTCCGCTTCTTTTCTGTGATTTTCCCATGCCGTCTGGATTCGTGGCCACTCGTTGCCCAAAAATCTATATCCGTTTGCTTGTGAAGTTAGAGATAACACTTCCCGCTTGACGAAACTTGCAAAGGACACGTATGTACCGCAGGTGGTGGCCGAGATAATAGCGACGTATCTGCTGGTGTTCGTGACGTGCGGGTCGGCAGCGCTGAGCGCGAGCGACGAGAACAGAGTGTCGAGGCTGGGGGCCTCGGTGGCGGGAGGGCTGGTGGTGACCGTCATGATCTACGCGGTGGGCCACATCTCTGGGGCCCACATGAACCCCGCGGTCACCCTCGCTTTCGCCGCCGTCCGACACTTCCCATGGAACCAGGTAAAGGAAACTATTTAAAAGGAGACGCTTTTGACAAAGTCCATTCTCCTGTAATCCCCATGCGATGCATTTTTCTCATCGTCACAGTCTTTGGCCTTTGCCTAATTCAAAGAAAACAATTACTTCTGCATTTCCTTGAGTTTGGACGCATTTCAAACTCGTGGATTCATGCCGTGCGGCTTTTTCGTGCTTTTCGGTCCGTAGGGTCTTTTTCTTTCCCTGCTCAGAAATGGTGTGAAAACTCATAATATTTGCATTAAATCTTTAAAAGGAATATTCAATTAAGCAGTGACCGTTTGCGTAAGCACGTTGCCAAAATATAAATTTGCATCACAAGTTTTCTCTCTTACTTGGGAGTGAGTTTTACAAATCTCCCTATTTAGAGAATTGACTTCACCGTTATCTTTGGGACCTAGGATGTTAAAACTACTATGCTCCGATTGAAGTGGCCATGAAATAGGAATTAAGTACAGCAGAATTAGCCACGTCTGAAATTGAAAAAAAATTACGTTTATAAATTTGCTATTTTTTTTAAATTAAGATTCCATTTGTTCAATGGAAAATGAACTTTTTTGAAATTCTATTTCAAGGGATATGATTTTTTTATGTGTCGAGTTATTTTTGCAAATAGAGAGATGTAAATTTTTTATATATGTTATTGGAAGAATATGAAATGTTACGTAATATTAAGGAAAAACACCAAGTATAGCATCCGGGACTAGGTTCGGACGTTAGGACTCACGTATGAGTCATTAGAGTACTAGGTCTAGCACCGGGGTCTTTGGGACCCAAATCAAGGCCATGGGGACCCAAGCTTATGTCTCGGGATCAACGCTCTAGGCTGTTGAAATCTAAGTTTGGGTGTCACGGACACATGACTCGTGTCTGAGCCACTGGAGAATTAGATCTAGCACTGGGGTCTTTGGAACCCAAATCAAGGCCATGGGACTCGAGCTCATGTCTCAAGATCGACACTCCAGCCCGTTGAAATCCATGTTCGGGTGCCACGGACACGGGTCATCACTTAAAATAGCAAGTACGGGTCCTGCCAATTCTAGTGTTAGATTTAGATCCCCGTCATCACTTAGTCTCCCGCTCAAAATAACCGGAATTGAAGTTGGAAAAGTATTTTGAACATATAGAAAATGTGGGAAAAGTAAGGACGATGACGCCCATCTGTCGGGTTTTGCCCGATGCTGATCTACGGATTGAATGAAGGCGTTTTTTTCCTGTCACTGTGGAACAAAACTGAGATAATTGGTGAAAAATAAATTAATATTATGTGGCAGAGAACATGTTGCACTGTGCGACACAAATTATTGTAGGAGAGGACACGAAGTACTGTCACATGGCCCGACTCTCCTGACCAAAAAGCTACGAGGCCTCATGGGTTGGGCCCCTTCCTCCTTAATTGAGAGAGGAATTGGCAATGTCAATCAATCTGACGACGTCGAGTCTCCTTTTGGGGTTGGTTGTACATGGCTGAAGGGAATCGATTAGGGCGAAAGAGAAGCGAAGGGGCACCACACACATTTCTCAGCTTTTCCGGCTTATCCTAGTCGATTTTCAATGAGATTTAAAAACCCTCTCAGGAGTGAGATAAGTTGAAGAGGTGATTGATTATCTTCCATTTCTCTTCTATGTTAATCAGCCCTCCCACTTGATGATGAACTCAATTCGTTCTGTCCTTTCCTCTTTCCTGGTAAATACCAAAATCTGTCTTCTTCTTTGCAATTACTCTATCTGAATACACCAGAGGGATGAGAACATGGTTACTCTACTTAGCATCCAGTGCAAATAGGAAAGGAAACCTATCATGCCTCTTGGGATAGGTCGAGAGGTCTAAGATTCTCGAGAAAATCCCAGTTTAGTAAACAAAACGTGGGATCCTCCATCCCAGTTTACTCGGTGCGTAAAAGGCATTGCTTTCCTTTATGGATGAAAATTCTTCTCAAATCAAAAATTGGAAAGGTAAGATTGTGCCTTCTCTTTTATTGTCTGAGGCAATTTTTCTCACACGAGTTGAAGAAGTCAGAAAGTTATGTAAGTTCCAGAATATTATTTAAAAAAAAAAATTACGGTTTGACAATTATTTATTGCAAAATAATATATTCTAAAAGCCTTCTGATGTTTCCCATTTGATAAAATTTCAAATTGCGAATACCGCAAGACATTCAAAAGGTAAAACGTCAAGAGTGAAAAAGTCAACAAACAGACTAACATGGGTAGAATTTGATTTGTACAGGGAAGAACATTAGGTAAATTTCAGGGCATGATGGACTTCGTATAACAGTAGGGATGAGCATTGTCTCTCCCAGTTCAGTTTGGAACCAGATCGAATCCGATTCTGGCCGGTGCTTGGTTTCAAAATTTGGAATCGGCAATAACCGATTCGGTTCCTAGTTCCTTGTACAGAACCGGACATACAAACTGGACTGGTGGATTCTCTTTCTGTTCTCATGCTTTCTCTGTCTTATGTCGTTTAAACTGGAAAACACAGTGTGATTCATCAGTAGTTTGAATTCGGTTTGTTTTTCCCTTGGGAAGAAGGTGGCCTGACAACTGTCCGGAGAGATAATTTCTTTCGTCAATGGAGTTATAAGATGAAGCTTCACTTGGCCTTTCTTAATGTTGGTTCTAAGAACATGGGCAAAATATGAATTAGTCCAAGACCATGGCTGTCTTTAGGACTGTGTTCTTGAATACCGTTTTGACATAGCTTCGTTATCTAGGCTCTAACTTAGTACTCTGCGTCAGCACCATCTTTCCAACATGCTGCACCCAATTTAATTCATTTTAGCCGCGCTGAATTCCCATTGTTTTTTTTTTAACAGCATTCAGTGATTGTCCCCTTAACAGGTTGTCTTTGAGCGAGGAAATTTACTTTACTTCTTGTTGATTCTTAATCGAAGTGATGTCAAAAAAGAAAAAACATTGGCTTGTTCTCGGGTTGACCCTATAACCGGCCAGCCTGATCCGATCCAATTCTAGGGATAATAGGATCTATTCCTGTTTTCACAAACTATGAACCAATTCTAACTGGGTATGTTCTGGGAAGGGAACCTATCCACCCTAGAAAAATCATTCAGAACGTTGCTCTCTTTGTTTGAGAATTAGGAAAATGATCAGTAATGAATCCCCATGTGGAATGCCACAAGCCGTGAAGACAAGCTGGCCCAATTGTAGTTTAAAGCGAATACAAATCCAATTTTAATTTCGAGTAATAGAAAGGAGCTGGCTTCTCACACAACCGGTTTGGAACTTTCATGTGTGTTGCAGGTCCCACTTTATGCTGCTGCTCAACTAACAGGAGCAGTCTCCGCTGCATTCTCGCTGCGCGTACTCCTGGATCCTATCAAACTTGTTGGTACCACTTCACCTTCGGGATCAGCCGCCCAAGCCTTGATCATGGAGATTGTGGTCACGTTTTCCATGATGTTCGTAACTTCAGCGGTAGCCACTGACACCAAAGCTGTAAGTATCACAACACTGCTTTATTTGGAGCTAAAATTAATAATTATAGAGCTTTTCTTATTAATCCATTTCCTTTGCAGATTGGAGAGCTCGCAGGTATAGCAGTTGGCTCTGCAGTATGCATAACATCGATACTGGCAGGGTAAGAAACAATCACTAACAATACTGCAAAGTCAAGTCTATCAATCGCATTTTCGCAGCAACCAACAGATACTAGACAGGCATTGCTAGCTAAAACCAGAACAAAGAATAATTAGTCTTAGATAGGCAATCTCTACAGCATAATAGGACATGCAATCCCATAACTAAGAGACTAATTGAACACTGGAAGATTGTGGAACCTAGCTACTTGACCATTGTTATAGGTGCTAAAAACCCATACCAAAAATTGAAGGGACACGATAACAGCAATTTTGACCGCAAAAAATGAAATTTTGCACTGTAATTGGCTGACCATAGTACATAAATTAGCCATGACGATAGCTGAAGTTTAGCTCACATTGTAATCCACCTCTGCTTGCCTGTAATACTTATAGAATTCTGCCCGTGTTATGCTTTCTCTCTAACACGGAAATTAAGTAAAATGATCCAACTTCACTGGGAGAACATGCTCCAAAAAATTCGAAAAAAATAAAGTGTCGCTAAGATGTGATATGCAGACCGATATCAGGTGGATCTATGAACCCAGCAAGGACAATAGGACCAGCAGTTGCCAGTTCATACTTCAAGGGACTATGGGTATATGTGGTCGGGCCGGTGACAGGGACGCTTGTCGGGGCTTGGTCTTACAATCTTATCCGGGTCTCAGATAAGCCGGTCCATGCCATCGCACCTTCGTTTTCGTTCAAACTTCGACGAACGAGGAGCTGCGATGGCCAGGAGAACAATGAACCCTCTTGATGCTCTGTTAGAAAAGGGAGAGGTTGCATCGGTTTCTAGGAAAGCCAATGTCATATTTCTGCTTGTGTCCTTTATATGGTGTATTTCTCGTCATGACATATATACATAGCAATGCCAATGGATGCTCTAGTGTTCTGACATCTAAAGTTCTGGCACATCTGTATTTTTCTTTCTTTATGTTAAAAATATGGGATGCAATGTTCAAGTCTGCTTAGTTAGGCGAAAGTCCATTTTTTTGTCCCTTAACTTCTGCATTTCTTTCCTATAAAGTCGTTAAACTATGTGTCTTTTCAAGTTCTTTAGCGTGCATAACTTTTCTAATCAAGCCCCTTTTCGTGTTTGTTTCGCTAAACAAGCAAATGTGTATAAGTAAATTAAGATTAAAGTTTGATCGTAATGGAAGTAAAAACGCTTATACACGTGTTTCCAAAGTATTCTCGTGCATTTAAAAAAATAAAAAACACGTAGAAGAGATAAAGGGGTTAATCATATTAACCTTGTACGGTGCTCTAAATTTGGTTATGATGTTCTTCGGATTCTGAGCACAAATGTCCAATGTCCTCATAGTAATGGTTATGACGTTCTTCAAACTCTTACCATGAACATTTGACACCTTAACACCGGTTATGACGTTCTTGAAATTTTGACCACATGGACATCTAATGTCTTCTGGTAATACTGGTTCTAACGTTCTTCAAATGCGGAATGTCTAATGTCTTCGTACGGTAGGTTTTGACATTCTTCAGATCTAGCCCCACAAGTGTCAAACCTCTAGTTCAGATACACCACCAATTCTTATGTTGAACAGGATAGAGAAATTGAGAAATCTCACAACTACAATTGTGCAAGCAATTGCTCTTATGTGCGAATGATTTGGTTAATCACTATCAACACTCTTAATTGTCAATTGTTGATTATCGATCATCCCGTAATTTGCTTTATGTATTATCTTTTATAGTCAGTGTAGATCACATTTAAATCGGCTTATTAACTTTAAAATCGTTTTAGAATTAATTCTGCCGTAAAAACTGACAAACGTAAATTCTGATGTCATTTCAAACACTATTTTGGACATTAACTCTATAATTGTTACAAAACATTATTCTAGATATTTATTTGTAATCGTTACAAGTCTTTATTCTGAGTATTAAATTTGTAACTATTACAAATATTTAATTTAACCGTTACATTTGAAATTGTTTTAAAGCATTAATTGGTCATTTAAATTTGAAAATGTTTCATATCATTAAACTGCACATTGATTTTGAAAACATTCAGATCATTAGTGTGACTATCTAAAAACGTTTCAGATCTTAATTTAGCCATTAAGTTTGAAAACCGTTTTAGATTATTAATTTAGCTATTGATTCTGAACTCACTCATGTTCATTAATGATGTCATTGATTTTAGACTCACTTCAGATCAGTAATGTATCTATTAATTCTGAACTCACTTTAGATTATTAATTCAGTCATTGAATCTAAATATGCTTCAGATTTTTTATTCGGCCATAAAGTCTAAAGCCCACTTCAAGTTTTGTAAATTATGAAGTCTCGTTGTCAAATTTTTTATCTTCTAGCCTGACTCAATCTGATTGACTCAACTTACAAACATACTTGCAATATTCTCTCTCTTGTTCAAATGTTATTCTAATTGGTTATATGATGTGTGATACCCCTAGGTTCATCACTAAGATGACAGCATAACTTATACTAACACATTAGCACAACCAAGAGAATTGATTGTCCATATCAATATCATGTTCCTACAAACCATGAATGATATCTAGCAATATATTATGACTATCAAAACAATGTAAAATGTTTCAAGAACATAATGAACCTGCCAGCTTTTAACGACCATGTAATTCGATCCTTCTGTCTCATCATGTCCCAATCGAACAAAGGCTATGGAATTATTGGTCAATCCACCAATTTGATCATATGCCAAAATATAATTGACATGTATTCTATGAGACATGAACCATTCATTTTTTTATTATAACCCCGGCTGAGGATTTCAATATTATGTCACGATTAGACCACATAGGACACAAATCTTGTATATCTATATATAACAAGAAGACAGATTCCATATTGCGTCTGCATATGCTTTCGTGTGTGAACAAAGTATGACCATCAAGTACAGGGATGGTTCGATAAAGCATCAATATGCGCACTTATGAACCATAGCTATGTAACATACAAGTCAGTATTGTGCCTCAGGTCTAAGGATCTTACACCTGACCAAAGCGTGAACGATCACACATTGACCTCACTAAAAGTTTCCATGTTGCCAATCATTCTATGCATATCACATTCAGTGAACTTGTCCTGGACAAGCACTTATGTTTTAGTTCGGATATCATAATATCCAATGACTTGTGACTTATCATCCCCTCAAGTTTCCAATAGTGAATGGTGAAACTTCATAACACACTAGTCTCAATAGGATCATCAATATTCTTTTAATGATCCATCGATCGGGAACTGTTTAAAGATTCGGCATAACTATAAACTTGTCACACATATTTTTAACACCTTAAGAATAGATTCGATCGTAGCTAATCTTATGGACTCATTCATATATAAATAGGATAATGAATGAAAACTTATTTTTCATTAAATAATTGCTAACATATAACTATTACATGGTTGCTTTAGGGCATATAACTAACAATCTCTCTAACTCCAAATTCAAATAATTGGAGTTGCATGTCCGTTAGAGCCGATAAGATGCTCACATTGAAAAACACTTTCTGATCATGGAATATCAGCTAACACATACGAATGAAAATCTGGAAGATGAAGACTACAACCTGACCTTGAGAAATGAGGTTTCTCAAAACGAATGGTACAAATTGAGTTATTAACATTGGCCCACGGTGGGCTCTTTTTGGGTGCAACAAACAAGTTAGCTCCAATTCATAGAACTGGTGTTTGAGGGATTTGATTGGAAAAGTTATGCAACATGAAGGACTTGATTGTACAAATTAAACTTGCGAAGACTTGTCTGAAAATCACAAATTTAGGACTGTTTATAATGAAAATCATGTGAAATTCATTGTTCTAAGTGGCACATAGTTCGTAAGAATTCACTGATGAAATGGGTATAAATGAACAGAATGAGGTAAGAACAGAACGGGGAAAGGATGCATTGTGACAATCGATAAAATAGAATTAATAGTCTAACTTGCATTTGATTTTCATGATAAATAGTGTAGAAATAGTAATATAAAGCGTGTTTGATTTTGCTAAAGCAACGGAGTCAGAATTGTGGTTCAACATCTGTCCTATTTCTTTCAACCAAATATGGCTTCGGTGAATAAATTTTTTTAATGAAGGATTAAATTTTTCCTCCTGATGTTTGTTTATGCATCAATTTGCTCTTCAATGCTTATTTTCTTGGCACTCTATATTTGGAATAATTCCAAATAAAAGTTTGCATCGAGATCATTTTCTCAAAAAATATCCAAATTAGACTTTATTTCAAATAAGAATTTGACAATACATTTTTGTCCAAAACAAAGAAAACAGAAAAACTAAATAAGTCAATTAAAAAAAATTTAGACTGGAGAAGAGAGAGATTGCAAAGTCGGAACGGTGGCGGTGCACACCCTCGACCATTTGCAATCTGTCTTAATTGCCCTCAAATCCTTTTTGTCGGTGTTCTTTTTTTTTCCCCCCAAAATCTTAATTACTTCTTAAGCACGTGATTTTTATTATGGAAATGGCTATAAATATTATAAAAAAGTATTTTAATCTAAAATTATTGACACATCTATGAGAGACTCAAAATAAATTATTTAAACTTGATAACATAAACCATTGGGTTTACCCCAGCGGCCACCCTTCCATGTCGAAAGGGGGAGGTGGGGGTTCGAATCCCTTATTTTCTTAGGGGGTTGGGGTGAGGACGAATTAGTTTCAGTCGTGGGTTTCGATTCCCACTATAAGGAAGCAGAGCAAAAGTCTAAGGGTGAAGGTTAGAAGTAGTTTCAAGAGTGAGAGTAAAAAAAAAAAAAAACTCAATAACATATTCAGAGCTATCGATTAAAAAATTAACAAAATTATGTGCCTGTTTCCTTTTTCTATTTATTTATTAATTTTACGTACTCTATTTTAAATCTAAAATGGTTGATGGATCTTTCATTTTGGGCCCCTTCATTAAAGTGAAATGGGCTTTTCTTTTAATTAGCATGCAAACATTACGCTCAAATAGAGAAATTTAGTTTAGTGGGTTAAATTCATTTGGTAAAATTGCTCAATTAAACGTTTACGCATAATAACTTTTCTTGTAAAAAAAAAAAAAAAAGTTAGCTAACCATCGATGTTCGGATCCTGGCATCAATTCATGCCAGCTGGTACTTATGCCAAGAGGTTTTGAATTCGTTTGTTAGATTACATTGGGATTACTAGTAAGGATTTAAGTTAATCGTGATTTAAATTAATTGTATTTTAGTTTAATAATGTTCTCGCCCTATAGATATAGAACTTACACTCTTTATTTTGAAATGTTCATAATATTATATATTTATTTCTTTCATCATAATTCTCACCTCGGTGTTAGAATTAGACAAGCCTAAGGTGCACTACGCACACACCACACTCGGTGCGCACTTGCATGCGCACCTGGACAAACCTCTTATTTCATTTCATTTCATTTTCTTCGTTAATAACTAATAACATCACTCTTTCAGCATCGATCCTCAACATGCCCGTTTCATCCAATAGCCACGTCAGCCTATATAGTTGTCGTGTAATTTGCAAACAACCACGATAGCCTTTTGCGGTGTAGCCTGCATAGTAACCACAACAACACACAATAGTCAAGTAAGTAGACAGGTCAGTATCGGCCAGTTTTCTCTGCAGCACACTGAACTGCTTTTGGCGATCCACCCAGGCATTTTTCAAATCTTTCTATCCAAAATCAAGCTGACTTCTACTAAGAGGGAGATGTTAGAGACATTATTATATTCCATGATTTCATATCCCTCATAATGTTGCATATGTCTAGAAGATTCTCCATTTCTCTCTTTGATTGTGTATATGCGTAATTGATATGTTAATTTTAGAAAGTCATCTAATTAAATCTACTAATAAGCTCATGTACTCTCCATAAAATAAATATTTCAATATATAAAAATTACGCAATTCTCTTTTTCCACATTATTCTTATCTTCATTGACAGCAAAACTAAGTGAATGTTTTGCAAACGATTCCATTCACGTGTTGAATAATTTAGGCATCAACAATGGATAAAGAAGATTGGGGTCAGAGAAGCTTGGATATAGAATTTTAGAGATTCGTTCTTGTCTTGCTTAAAGCCATCAAAACCTATTATGTAACTTGATTTTTAGTTGGTCCATTTCGATATGAGTTACTCATGTGATTATAAGAATAGATGCATCACAAATCATAAAACTTATTGCAAAAGTACAATTGACTCTTAAAATTTTGAAAGATGCAATCGAGTCCTTATCAAATTGGCGTAATCAAGTAATTCAATTAATTCTATCTAATTTGACTATTGAAAAGTGGCGATGTGATTTTTTTCTTTATTACTTTCTTAAGACACTTAGGGTCAATGTGGTGCCGAAATGCCACATCAAAAAGAAAAAGAAAAAGAAAAACGGATCCGGACTGTCTAAACCAAGGGCTAGTTGAGTTGCTCTTGCGGCAGCTCCCTGGCGAGGCTGACCTCCTCTCCGCGATCTGGACCATCTTAGTCGACAATACGTCCCTCGTGGTTTGTTGCGCCGGCTACCAATGCTTGCTTCTGCAAACTGCTTCTTCATGGGTGGTCGGAGAATCGACGGCGGTAGCAAAGGGTTGAGCTCAGAGTCGATGAAGACGAGGTTGCGGTTGAAGAGAGGAAAAATCGGGCGAATCTGACCATTATCAAGACGTTGTTGGCCTAGACAGGCATACCACCCGAGTCGAGGCAAGCGAATTTGAATTTGAAGTCAAAATCTTCATCTTCTTCGTCTTCTTCCTTGAGCTATGGCTTTTGCTATGCATATTTGATTTTGATATTTGACAAAATAAAAACAGAAGGAGTGCCAAAACTTTCATATAACCCCTAACTCAAGGGCTATGACTTTTTTTTTTTTCGCTTACTTAAATATCATATTGGAGTAAAATCAATCATTTGAGTGCCATTTCCGACAAATTATCCTTGGTACATTTTTTACTTAATTTTCCATTATGAATGGACTTTTAAAAAAAAATTTAATTTAAATTATTTATTTTTGAATTTTCTTTTCCTTTCATTTGCTTTTTTGTTTCCTTTGTACCAACGACCCTTGTCCACTAGGAAGGCTCTTGCCAGCAAGCGTGAAGGCCTCACCCATGGTTGGCGGGGTTGCAAAGTACCTAGCCTTGATCTAGCGAGGGCCTTCACATCATTGTTCGTGGCTAACAAGACCATGATGTCCTTGCCCAGGGTCTTGGCAGTTTTGTTGGCTATGTGTGGGGCAACCCTCACCTAGTTTGGATGAGGCCAGGTCACCGACATTAAAAAAAAAAAAAAAAAAAGAGCAAAGGAAAACAGGAAAACAAAATAAAAAACAAAAAAAGTTAAAAATTGTCCATGTTAGCGTTAGTGATGCCATATAGGATGAACAGTGTCCACGTTGGATTTTGTGGCAAGGCAAATGCCTGATAGCACTTAAGTTATCAGTTTTTTAAATTTGTGGCACTTTAGTGAGAGAATAAAAAAGTGATAGTATTCAAATGAGAGTCGTATGAAAATTATGGAAATCAGGCTATTTTTATCTAGAAATTTGAGCCGGCTCTAGAGACATTGATCATGAGCTTCTCTTCGAAATCCTCCGCTAACTTGTCAAAAGGCACAATTATTAGCCAAAATCAACAACTCCTAAACCAAATGGCAAGAACAATCTCGTTCCAAACATCCACCAAAGTGGAAGGGACTTAACCGGTCCAAACCAAGAATCACACAATCAGCAAAGTTTCTAGCTTCTTTTCTCACAAGAATTAATTACCAAAAAGAAGGTAGAAAATTTGTTAAAATTGGAAAATCAATTGGAGGGAATCGGCGGGAAACGTCATTGTTATATATGAAGCCAAATATTTTTAGGGGCTTTTTTTATCTTTTCCATCATATTTGTTTTTAGGTTAAAAGTGATACCTTTTATATTAGCGATGGCAAGATACTAACCGTCAAGACGCTGAAAAAAAAAAATAGAGGCAAGAAAAAGAGAGAAGAAAAAAGTGAGTTTTTTTCTTTACGAGGATTCTCAATCTCTTTGTGTCCTAATCTTGAGAGAAGATCATTGTTGTATTCCAACTTTTTTCGAAGTCTAGTGGATTCCCAGAGTGCCTCTGCGTGGAGACGTAGCCCGGGTTTTGGGTGAACTTCAATAACAAATTTTCTAGCGTGTTCTTCCGATTCTGTTCTTTTATTATTATATTTTGCTCGGTGAATTGTTTGCGAGCGTTATTTTTCTAGAATCAACGTGCGATTTCGTAACAATTGGTATCAGAGCCAATGTTGGCTAATTGAGAACATCGAGGGTTTTTCGACGACGTTCGATTGAAAGCAAACAGTATGGTAGAAGATAAAATCAAAATCGATAAGTTCGATGGGCAGGATTTCGGTTGGTGGAAATTACAAATCGAGGATTATCTTTATCAAAAAGATCTCTATGCACCACTTAAGGGTTGGAAACCCGAGATGGCGGAAGTGGATCCGATAGCAGAAGTTGGATGAAAAATTCTTTATCGAAAGACATTAGGTGCGATTCGTCTAGGGTCGACAAAAAAAAAAAAACAGGGTACCACATCACGAAAGCAAAAATTGCAAAAGAAGCCATGGATATTCTAACGAATATTTATGAGAAGCTGTCCACATCAAAGCAAGTATTTTTGCTGAAGAAACTAGTTAATATGAAGTTATTTGATAGAGGTTCTATGGCAAAGCATATTAATACTTTCACGCAGGTCACAGTTCAATTGGAATCCGCAGGCATAAATTTAGATATGAAGCTTCAAGCTTTATTATTTTTATGTTTTCTTCCAGAAAGCTACAATACCGTAGTGCAGGGAATTTCGAGCACTATGAAAGATGATTTAACTCTTGATGATGCTTTGAATAGTATCATGGATGAAGAGATGTGAATGAAAGTCTTAGGTGGAAATACTTTTTCTGCATTTACATCTTCAACGGCACTCGTAGTGGAGAATCGTGGAAGAAGTAAAAGTAGAGAAAAATTCAGTGGGCGTGGCAGATCACAATCAAGGGGTAAGAGATAGGTTGCAAAAGATGAGTGTTGGTTTTATCACAAAACCGAACACGGGAGGTTTCAATGTGAAGCTTACAAAAAGAAGTAGCAAGATGAGAATTAATGAGCTAATGTGGTTAGCGATGAATGTTTGCTAGATAGCTTGTGTTTATCTGCAAGGTTTGACTTGATGACAAATAAATGGTTTATTGATTTTGGTGCTTCTTTTCATTGCACCTCGTAAAGAGACATATTTGATGATTATGCTAGTAGAGATTTCAGACAAGTGATTATGGGAAATGGCCACATGTGTCTCATTGTTGGGAAATGAACTGTGACTGTAAACATCTCAGGTGGAGGACGTCTAGTTTTGCGTGAAACTAGACATATTCCGAAATTAAAGACTAAATCCGATTTCAACAAGTAAACTTAACCAAGAAGGTTTGGTAATAACCTTTTGTTGCTGAGAGTGGAAGATAACCACATGGGCAAGAGTAGTAGCAAAGGGAAAGCATACGGGTACACTTTACCTTCTCCAAGGAGACAATATCAGTGATATGGTTGCAACTATAATGGCTACATATAATTTGTCTACTCTTTGGCATTATCGTTTGGGACATCTTGGCGAAAAGGTGTAGAGCAGTTACACTCGAGGAAATTACTTCCAGGTTTGCAAAAAGTTGAGTTAGATTTTTATGAGAGTTGCATTTATGGAAAATATAAAGTTGTTAGTTTTCAATTGAATGGGCGACAAAATAAATGCCAAAAGCTAGAGTTGGTTCATACTAATATATGGGGACCTACTTAAGAACTCTCTTATGGTGGTAAGAGATATTTTGTCACATTCATTGGTAATGCAACAAGGAAGACTTGGGTCTATGCTTTTAGAGAAAAATAAGAAGTATTTGGGATGTTTAGAATGTGGAAGACCATGGTAGAAAAAGACACAGGTTATCATATTAAAGCTCTGAAATATGGTAATGGTGGTGAATACACGAGTAAGGAATTTGCAGAATATTTGAGTCGAGAAGGCATACACGGGTTAAAGACTGTTCCCAGAACTCCTCAAGAGAACGATGTAGCTAAAAGGATGAATAGGACTATTTTAGAATGTGCAAGATGCATGAGGCTACAAGTGGGTCTTCCACTACACTTATGGGCTGCTATAATTGATGCAGTTGTTTATCTTATTAACAGAAGTCCACCTAGTGCGTTGGATGGAGAAATACCACAAGAGCGGTGGT
This sequence comes from Rutidosis leptorrhynchoides, assembly GCF_046630445.1. Classification (NCBI taxonomy): domain Eukaryota; kingdom Viridiplantae; phylum Streptophyta; class Magnoliopsida; order Asterales; family Asteraceae; genus Rutidosis; species Rutidosis leptorrhynchoides. Next base: position 29,035 of record NW_027266664.1, read on the forward strand.
TAGGTAAAAAGATTAATTATTCAGATCTAAAAGTGTTTGGTTGCATTGCATATACTTTGATTGACAAGGAGGGTAGGAAAAAGCTTGATGCTAAGTCCCAGAAGTGTGTCTTTATCAAATACGATAGCGACGAGTATGGCTATAAGCTTTGGGATTATGAAAATAACAAAGTTATCAGCATTTGGAATGTGATATCCCATGAAGAAAAGATGTACAATGATCGTCAGACAGAGCATGATAAGGTAGTACAACCAAACTATGTTGAATTAGACACAATGTCCGTGAAGATGTTTCCAGTAGATCAAAGTGCACTTGAAAGAAAGGTTCAAGATGAGCCTTTTATTAGTGAAGAGGTAGTTCAAGAGGAACGCAGTGATTCAGAGCAAACTAACAACCCTGAAGTACCGATCTTGAGAAGGTCTACACGTGTGAGAAAGTCAAAGGTAATTTTTGATCCATCAGCTAATATTGTTATGACCCATGTCTTATATATAGATTCAGGGGAGCTGGAGACTTATGATGAGGCAAAGGTAGACACATCTCACTTGCAGTGGGAGTGTGCTATGAAAGACGAGATGAGCTCATTACTTCATAATAAAACTTGGGAGTTGACCAAATTGCCCACAGGTGAAAAAACTTTATTAAACAAATGGGTGTACATGATTAAGAATAAAGCATTGTAATACTAGATACAAGGCAAGGCTTGTAGCCAAGGGTTTTTCTAAAAAAGAATGGATCAACTACTCCGAGATATTTTCACCTGTAGTGAAAATGACATCAATTAGAGTTATGCTGAGTTTAGTTGCAGTGGAGGATCTTCATCTTGAGTAGTTAGACGTAAAAAACAACGTTTTTATATGGTGACTTAGATGAAGAACTATACATGACACAACCTAGGGGTTTTGAAGTCAAAGGTAAGAGCACATGATATGTTGCTTGAAGAAAAGTTTGTATAGCTTGAAACAAGCTCCACGGCAATGGTACCTAAAATTTGATGGTTTCATGAAAGTAAAATGATTTGCACATTGTGAGTCTGATCACTGTGTTTATTTTCGCAAGTATGATGATGGTGACATTGTGTATCTCTCTTTATATGTGGATGACATGCTGGTGGCTAGTTCTAATATGAAGAAAATCGTAGAAGTGAAGAAGATGTTATCATCACAGTTTGCTATGAAAGACTTGGGAGAGGCCAAAAATATTTTAGGCATGAAAATCATCAAGGATAGGAAAAATAAGAAATTATGGCTGTCGTAGGAAGATTGTGTGAACAAGGTGTTAAAGAGATTTAACATAGACAAGGCAAAACCGATTGCAACTCCTCTAGCGAGTCACTTCAAACTTTCCAAGGATATGTGTCCGAGCACTCAGGTTTTGAAAAATGAGATGGTGGTAGTTCCATATGCATAAGCAGTGGAGATTTTGATGTATGCCATGGTGAGCACGAGACCAAACATTACACATATAGTGGGAGTTGTGAGTCGATATATGCAGAACTCAAGCAGAAAGCATTGGAATATAGTAAAATGGATATTGAGATATCTAGTAGGTACTTCCAATTACTCACTTTGTTATGGTGGTATATTTCTAGAGTTGCAGGGTTATGTAGATGCAGATCATTCGGGTGATCGAGATAGTGGTAAGAGTACTATATATATGTCTTTACAGTTAGAGGTACAACAGTGAGTTAGGTATCTCAATTACAAAAAGTAGTGGCTTTATCGACGATGGAGGCAAAATACGTGGCGATCATAGAAGCCTCCAAGGAAATCATATGGTTACAAGATTATATGAAGGAGCTATATTGAAAACAGCTAGTCAATACACTGTGGAGTGATAGTCAAAGTTCAGTGTACTTAGCAAAGAATGCAACTTATCACTCAAGGACTAGACATATCAAGAAGCGTTATCACTTTATCAGATCAGCATTGAAAGATAATGAGTTAAAGCTACAGAAGATTGATGGCTCGAAGAATCCAACTGACATGTTGACCAAGGTAGTAGATAGAGAGAAACATATTTTCTATACTACTACCATTGGCATTACTCCATGTTAATTGATGAGGAGTATCACAGAGGCTCAAGTTTTTCAACTACTATTTTTTTAAAGAAGATGGATGCAAAGTTGCTTGGTGCTTGGGTATATTTTTCTTCAAATGGGAGATTGTTATAGATAAAGCCAAATATTTTTTAGGGGCTTTTTTGTCCTTTCTATCAGAATTGCTTTTAGGTTAAAAGTGATACTTTTTATATTAGTGATGGCAATACACTAGCCGTCAAGATGCTGAAAAAGAAAATAGAGATGCAAGAAAAAGAGAGAAGAAACAAGTGAGTTTTTTCTTTATGATAGTTCTCAATCTCTTTGTGCCTTGATCTTAAGAGAAGATTATCATTGTATTCCAACTTTTTTCAAAATCTAGTGGATTTGCAGAGTGCCTTTGCGCGGAGACGTAGCTCAAGTTTAGGTGAACTTCAATAACAAATTTTCTAGCGTGTTCTTCTGATTCTATTATTTTATTATTATATTATGCCCGGTGAATTGTTTGTGAGCATTATTTTTCTGGAATTGACGTGCGATTTCGTAATAGTCATCTCCCCTTAGACCACAAATTACAATGTACAGTCTCCAACTTTGCAATCAAGTTTCGAGGATTGAAGGAGGGATGGATAGATACGACTTATATTGCAAGACAAGCTCACAATCAATGGATGTCGCAACCCAACCCCTTGCAATCTCAATGAAGGTGGGAAATGTCAGGTTTAGAAGTACTTGATCATGAGAGTTTTCTTACGATTCTTCCAAGCTCATACCTCACGTGACAACAAAAGGTATCATGATCCATACCCACATGGACAACACACACTGAAGGAGGAGGTCGGGTGTGGATATCGAATTTTGGGGTATCTTTACCATGGTAGCCCTCCCAATAGTACTTGCTACCCATATATGGCATCATTCATCCACTAGAAACTTTCCTCAGGGGGTCTGCTAAACCATGGTGAGCCTCGTTGAGACCTACACCCCTTGCGATGGGTTTATTATATTATCTAGTTGTTTAGAACAACCTAATAAGGACTAGAGTTGTCATTAGCCTTGTTTTTGGGGGCCGACTAGAAAACTTAATCGAGAGTTAGGAGTAGAGACTTGAGTTACACTAATATTTTTATTAGCTCCATTTCGGTACTTAATGTTTTGTCGTGTTTCCTAAGGTGTCCATGCATTTCTTTCTACTTTTTCGAGTCGATTATACTAACTAAGTGATCACACATGGATGGTTGATTTCATGCAACTGTATTTCTAAGAAAAGGAAAAGAAAGCATGCAATTGAAATTTAAAGATAGGAAGTAAATAATCAAATGGGCAGTTTAAGGAGAGTAATAAATCTAACATGCAACCCTAAACGACATAAGAAACAAAAATGAAACAAAAAAAAAAAACCTGCAACTCGTTGGGTGTTTATATATACAAGAAAACCTGAAACATATATTGGGGATGAATGGTACAACATATGGTCGGATAGGACATCGACCTTCCATTGTCTTCATATCTTGACGGGCCTCCATCTCCAAGGGTTGAATCTAATCCTAATCTAAAACTACGACTAGGTACATACAAAAGGAAAGAAACAACCATTCATAACAAAAACAAACACAACCGTGAAACAAACAAAAAGAATCAATCAATTGAAACAAGATTTGAAATTAGCCAAGTTGGCTTCGGGGTCAACCTTTGCAATTCATGTCAATCCCTCTAGATGCCTATCCCAATTTATTTTCATGACTTATAGCCAATAGTTACCATTTGTGTTCTCACATGCCACTAGTGCTAAAAGTTCCTAAGACATGTTCTAAGTGAATCCCAAGGTTTATCCACGGAATCATGCATCAAACCTAGGCATACATCTAAAATCCACATGCATTGCAAGAAATAAATATACAGGTAGGCCCTTGAGCCTTATTTCTCAAATAATCAAGCAATTTTAATGAGCTAACAGTGGGTCACTTATTCAATTGACAGAGGTCAAACACAATGATGTTATTCATGTATGGTTCATGTGATGCCTCAAAAAATTGAAATGTGTTCAAAGCATCGAGAAGGAAATGAAATATTTTGACATAGGTGTATCTTGGCTAATCCGAGGAGTATATCATGCACTACTAACTTATGTCGCAGGCATTTTAAATACAGTCCAAATCTAGACAAGTTCAATGTCAAATCAAAAGTTTAAAAGTTGCTAAACAATTAATGCTGGAAACATTACATTGTACGAAAGCCACTTTGACATGCAAAAATCAACGTTTTGAACTCAACTTCGGAGAAAATGTCACTAAAAGACCCTCTTTTTTTTTTTTTTTCCAAAAATCTTGAAAAAAGAAGATCAAAGAATTTGAATATATTTCATGAAGATGATTAATCCTAACTCAGCATGCAAATTGATCCAAAAAAATCTGAAAGAACAACACAACAGAAAATTGTAACACCACATCGTAAGACAAGGCAAACGGATTCAACAAAATTGACAATGGACCCATTGATATTTTGTCTTAAGAAAATTACACAATGTGCACAACGTCATGAGGAACAATTTCATGAAGAAAGTTTCCTCAAAAGAGCTTTGTGGGTGTTTATAAAAATTCAATGAAATTCAACATTGTATCAGGAAAGCAGCAAAACAGCAGGATATCAAGACATAACAACAGAGATTTGACGTAGTAAACAAAGTATAAAAATGTGAAATTTCACCACAATGCAGATAAAAGAGTGACAATCAAAGTTTGTTAAGGGTCTGACTTAAGAATCTCTAATGAAAAATCACACGAAAATAACAAAAATCTGACTAAACTAGGGTAAAACAAGGGTTCCGAAGTTTACCCAAGTCATATTTCTAATCTAATTCGGTGAAAATGGAAAAGCGGCATTGGAAAGGTCTAAACGAGTCTTACAACTTCCTAAGAGGGTTTAAATCCAATCGAGGTCAAATTGATGTTCAAAAATCAATGTTCTTGAAGGCATGCGAATCAGCCATTTACAAAACAGAATGACATAAGGTTGAATGTGATAATAATTTGGGTAAAACATCTAACCCTAAATTGGGATGCAAAGAAGTTATATGAGTCATTAACATTGCAAAGTGGCTTAGAACTAGGAATGACATGTTCAATAAATTTCAAATGCAATTAGCCTAGTTGATGCATGATTTTCACAAATCAAATGAGGTTCAAATATGACATGCCATGTATGGATCTGAAGCTTGTAACATGCACTTCAAATGTCAAGAAGTCGTCAATGCATGATTTGATCTTTAAGAGACCCATACAAATGTGTATTAGTAGGCCCATGATAAGCTCCTAATCTAAGACAACTATCACAGAACATGCTTATTCTCGATAATGTAGTGACGTGTTCTACATATGGAATGTGACATGATGAACATATTTTGTGAAGAAATCTAAACTCAATTTAGATCACACAATCCTATAGGAAAATAACAAGATAGAGGCATATTATGAGATGCACTAATGGCAGCAGTACATACCTCTTTAGAACACACACATGTATTACGACACTCATGAAGGACATAAAGTCAAATGGACTCATCTACAACCTTAATTTCACACAAATGCAATTCGGACCTAGTGTAGGACGGACATACCTAGGGTCGGTTTTTGGAGATTTTGCCTTATCAGAACATCTTCAAAAATTATGGAAGAATTATATGTTGTAAAAAAGTAGACAATTTCTTGCAAATCTCATGAAGAAATTTTTTCCAAAATTCAACCACAAAAGTCAACACAAAAATGGCAATGCAGAAAGTCGGACAAAGTCAGAATATTACATTGACCTAAAAAACTACTGAAGAATCGATAGATTTTGGAGGTGTTTTTCAATGATCAAACGATATCCGTTTAGGGTGTGCAACCTATCAAATTGAAGCTCGTGAAATCTATTTTCTATATCTAGAAGGGCTTGAGTCGGAAGCTCATCTACTACCTCATTCAAGCCAAAACGGAAAGTCACTCACAGAGACACGAAATTGCAAATCAATAAAGATTAAGTTTAATCAATCTCAAGTTCATGATCAATGAACATCAAACCATAGAAAATCATTCAATAACATTATCAATCTTAGATCTAAGCATATTATGTAAATCTAAACTTGAATCCTAGCCCTGATTGATTAAGCTGATCAACCTTCTGTGTTTTTCTTCAAGTTTAGACACAATTGGACGAAATAAACTTTGCCAAAACACGACCGGGACTCCGAGGGATGGCGACCGAATCACCTAGGTTCAAATCACGACCAGTTGAGCCACCAATTCAACAAGGACAGAATCGGTCCAATATCGAACTGGCCTTGGACGTCAGCGAAGATCTGGATCACCGGAGGATCTCCGGTAATGAGATGACTATCCCCGACCACAAGAAGGTTGGGGACTCCCCAGAGCGGAGATCAATAGCAAACAGAACCAATAAGGTCCATCGGACCACTGATTCAGGCGGTCAAAGGAACCGGTATAAATCCGATCGGTTCTGGATCACCGGAACAAAACTAGCCACTAGAGATGGTTCGGTGGTTATTTGATCAATCCCTGACCTTTGGATGGTCGGGGACATGCCTGAGGACAAATCGGAACAGGTTAGGAGCTTCAGGAATGGCCGCCAGACACCGATCAAGGAAGAGAAACTTGTCGGATTGAGGGCTGGTTCAATTGCCGACCTCAATTTCCAACGAGATCATGTTCATAACCTGAGCTGCTGTGATCACCAGAGTTGGGAAAAGATCTGATCAGATCGACTAGATGTGGAGGAGGACTAGAGGAGGTGGTGTGGCGATGAGAATCGCTGGTGAGGGAGCTACGTCGAAGGCAATGGACGGCCATACGCGTCAGGAAGGAGGAGGAAGAAAGGGTGCGAAAATGCAAATAAGAGAGGGAAAAGAGAGAAAATTCTGATATGAATTTAGCAAATGAGCTCCCATTTGCATTTCGGAGGGAAAAAACCTTTTATACTAAGGCTTAATCGTAGAATCTTGACTGTCGATTCAATATGACGGTCATAATTTTGATTTGATGGCTAAATTAAGTCCATTAAAGGTTAATCACACTTAGAATATGCTTTATGACCAATCAGATGGGTTTGATTCGCAAAAATTAGGGTTTAAAAAGAGAATCGCAATGAGGGCATAATTAGGGGCTAAATCGTAAATTCGTGAAATTCAGGAGACATTTTGCATAATTTGAGAATGTAAGGGCATGGGGTAAAATACACACAACAAGGATCTTGGAACCAGTTGTCGGCAACCTAGAACTAGCTGGCAAGGGGCCGAATCGGCTTGCCTCGCCAGCCACTGGTTGTATCGTGCGGACCAATTCATACCTGCTTGACTAGTTCCTAATCGGTTCTTGACCAATTCTAACTGATTCTTGACTAGGCAGTCCATATGGGTTCAAAATTTACGCAATTTGGTCCATTGATAACTAAATTAAAGAGAAAACGAGTCTAATTTGAGGAGAATTTGTCCGTTTTTAATCAAATTAAGCCAATTAAAACCTTGTAGATGCAATCTATGAATTTTTTATTGACTTAATTGATTGATTATCGTGAAAAATAGCAGACCTAGACCATGGATACATGTAATTGAACATTATAGGCTAAAACAAACAATTTGCAATTTTTGGCTCAAATTCACAAATTAATTAAAATTTAATTTAATTAATATTGCAATAAACCTATTTGACTAATTATCGAAACTTAGGATAGTCCGTCACATCCAAATTGACCTTCAATTGAAGTTACGAGACTTAGACCAAAAATGAATCGAGGTCTAATATTGAAATTGGATCTGGATTGATGAAATCAAATCTTAATCTTGAATGGGTAAACTTGACTTTCTTCAATTGAAGTTCAACTGCTCAATTTTCCTATTTCAAGAGAGCAAAATTCCTCAAATTGGGAAGTTTTCAAGTGAATTTCTCAAAATAGACTATAGATTTGGATTTCTCAAAAAAAGAGTTACAAATGTCCATTCGCAACATGTGAATGATTGATTTGAACCCCCTTATTAGGGCTTAAAATGGTAATTTGCCTTTTGACATGACAATTCTCGAAATTAAATGAACGAGTGGATTAGAAATAGTCCATAGACCAAATATCGTGAAAGGAACTTTATCTAATTATGACTAAAATAAAAGTAATTTTATTTTTGGTTGATTTCGAACCTAAAACTAAAAAATTCGGAAAATAAGGTTTTTGATTGAATTTTGCAAAATTTTCGACACAAAAGTCAAATTAACACTAAAACAAAGTATTTTGAGGATTTTTGATTTTTTTGGTCAAACATTTAAAAAAGTCAACCATTTAGTTGATTTATTTAAAATGTTGATTTTTGAGTCAAATCTTTAAAATTTTTGAAGATTGACTTGATTAAAGTGAAATTAAAGTTATTTGACATCTTTTTGGGAAAAAAGCTAACTTTTGATCAAAAGGTCAATTCGAGATTCAACCGTTTGATTTTTCTAGTTTTTGTTGAAAATGATTAGAAAATTACTTAAAAGTGACAATGCAAAAGAAATAAATGAAAAACGATACTTTTTGGTTGAGAAACAAGCTCTGTCACAATCGAAAGCCCTAATCTCGTTTTTACTTTTTTGATGCGTTGACAAAAAATCAAGTGTCAATAACAGATAGATAGATACCACTAGAAATCCTTTGGCAACTTCATCTTCTTTGTCTTTTCTTAATTTTTTTTTTAAATTTAATCACTTTTTTTCTAAGATTTTTTTTTTTCTGATGTGACGATTAGTGGGTAGCATATTAGTGCCACAAGTTTTAAAAGAATGACAAAAAATTATTTCATCATTTTACACCAATCAAATTAGATGAAGAGTAACTTGATTATATCAATTTGATAAGTTTTAAAACTCAATTATACATTTCAAAAGTTTTAGGTTTCAATTATACTTTTGCTTCGACAAAAAAAAAACAAAGATTATACTTTTGCGATAGGTTCTAGTATTTTTTATCCAATCAATTTTTATTTTTTTTGTAAACCAAGTTAAATTGAGTTATAAAAACTCGAACCCTATGAAATAGACTATGATGGGTGTTCTCTCTCTTCCCCCTTTCTATTATACCTTCTCCTCTGCCATGAAAAGGAAAGTTACCAAAAATACGTTTAACATATTGAATTTTTGCAGATTCAATCTCAAACATTTCAATTATGCTAATTGAATCATAAATCTTTTCACATTTTACTAGTTAAGTTCATCCAGTCAATTTGAGCAGAAAATTGCTAACTTCGGCAATGATAGTACTATGTATAATGGCCAGTAGTAACGTAGACAATTTATTATATATATTTTTTAATTTGAATTTTTTATTTCATAATTTTGCATTTTTTATTTTATTTTTTCTCTCTTTATTACTTTTCTTTTTACCGAGTCCGACAAGTGTCATTGGTGGACCCTCATTGGCCATAGGCGAGGGTTGGTAACCCTTACCTAGTGGCCAATGAGGGTTGGCAACCATCGCTTGGCTTAGAAGAAAAAAAGAGTAAAAGAAAGAAAGAAAAAAAGATAGGGAAAATAGAATACAAAAATCAGAAAATTTTATAAAAGAAATTATTAAAATTATCTACATCATCGTTATTCATGTCGTGTAGAATGCCTAGAGTCCACCTTAGCTATTTTAGGCTAAGTGGGTTGATTGACTCAATTGGTAAAACGTGAAAATGTTTATGAATAAATTAACACAATTGAAATGTTTATGACTAGATTGGCATAAGAATAATAGGTTTATGGGTTTTTTGGTCATTTTCTTTCAAAAGTGCTCCCATGGTCGTTGCCTAACCCATACTCATTGAACACAAGCATGGTTTTTTCTCTCTTTCCCTCTCAAAGCACACAAAGCATTTCCTCAAAAAAATAAGAAAGAGGAAGAAAGTAACAAGACCTAGAATTAGAATTCATTTGAGATTGTATTGCATAAAACTAAGTCAATTTCGGTCGATCCATTTTCCATCCACCCAAAATTAACTTGTTTCACCTATTCAATAGGCCCGATCTTGCTTGCATCCTCTCTTCTAGCGCTCATCTCTTTTTCATCATGTTCCTTCTATTCTATTCTAAGTATTGCCAATTTTAGCTTCATCATGTTCCTTCTATTCTATTCTACGTATTGCCAATTTTAGCTCCTTGGGGTAAACTCATTGAAAGTGTGTAAAGACTTTAATTGCTAGCTTCCTTGAAGAGCTTTCTCTCTCTCCATCACTCGAGAAAAATATTCGATAGGCCCAGCGCTCCACGTCAGTGAACATCCTCTCCAATCGTTGCTCACTACGGGTCCATTGCAAGGTCCACATGTCAAAAGATTTAAAGTCCTTTTTTCTCCCTCCTTCTGTTATCAGTCTCCGTTACTCATGCTTGGTTGCGCCCACCATGGTTTTACACAAGCATGGGTTTTTCTCTCTCTTTCCCTCAAAAAGCACACAAAGCATTTCCTTAAAAAAATATGAAAGAGCCAGAAAGAAACAAGACCTAGAATTAGAATTCATTTGAGATTGTATTGTATAAAAATAAGTCAATTTCGATCGATCCATTTTCCATCCACCCAAAATTAACCTGACTCACCTATTCAATAGGCCTGATGTCGCTTGCATCCTCTCTTCTAGCACTCGTCTCTTTTTCATCATGTCCTTCTATTCTATTCTACATATTGCCAATTTTAGCTCCCCTTTCTACTTCTTTTCCTCTTCTTCTTATCCTTCTAAATTTGTTTATGCATTAAAGTGTTTATGGAATCCACATGCATATCCTTCATTTTACATGACATTTAATGTATATTTGTATGTAAACACGAATGTCTTCCAAATAAAGTCAGCATTAAGTCCAAATGGAGTATCGAATTTATAGTCCGAACCATTTGTGTCGTCGCTTAAAGAAGTCGTCAAATACTTTAATGAGGTCTCCTGGTCATGAAAAGTATTCCCGGATCTGTCTCTTCCGGAAAGGCCCATCAACCACATAAATGAGATGGATTGTCCGAAAGGCCCAATGAGTGAAATATTGTGGTAGCCCGGTTTTACATTATAGGATAAGTCGAGGACAAATTCTTCCATATTCATGGCTAATAAAGGTAAATAAGTTCAATCCTTCTCACATTGCCATGAACTCATATCAGAAGTGAACTCACATACAACAATTGAAGATTGAGATAATTAAAATTCTAAGTATAGATCTTGTCTGTGTGGAGATCACATCGCAACCAAGAAAGAAATGAAATTTTTATATAGAATACAGAAAAATTGGCCAATTTTTTTTTTAATGAAAGTCAACCTTTTAAAATTTCGATCGAAGGAAAAAATTAGGTGGTGATTAGCAAGAGCTTTCTACTAACATCCTACTTACACAGATGGGATGATCAGATTGCTCGATATGTTGATTTTTAATTGTAGCCATTCAATCTTCAAAGGGTTAGGAAAGTCGCGATTTACACCGTGACATCCTGAAAATTTAGATTTTGATTTCAATTAAATAAGTTGGACCTTTCATTGACGCGACTATAATGCCTTTCTCTAAGATAGCCACTCACAAGATAACTAGTCTATCAAGTGAAGCCGTTAAGGGATTTTAAACGCAATAGACTTGAGAATTTAACTACTCGACCGTGCTAGTCTGCAAGGGTCATTACGGCACAATTATAAATCGATTAGAGATCAAAGATAGGCCGGTTCGACTGAAATGTGTGGCTAAATGTGGGTAATTCCACTAATTTGCAAAATTCTCGTTGATCGGCACTAGACTGATTTTTCTGTCGTTTTGGCGCCCTGTGTCCGTATTTGAAATATTGAGATTTTCATAACAATTGAGAGCCACCAATGTGTCGAAGAGATACGTGTGACTCAAAGAAAGTTAACCACTGGTCAATTGCACCAAAAATTCCTAAAAGCTACCCGGTAAGTTAAGTTACGCTAAAATTGAGTTAGATCGAAATTAACTGCGAATTTGAATATGATTTCAGAAATTGAAAATTCTGCCATATCACAAGTCATTTCAGGAACGTTGACTCTTCTTTTGAGGAATTTTCGGCGAGTTCGGGATTTTTTTATGGAAAATCAATTGAACGATTCGGAAAGCGAACATAAATTCGGATTGGCCAAATTGAAGGGATTTTGGCCTCCTGTGCAAACGGCTTGGTGAAAGGAAGTGGTGTGGCCTTATCTTAAAAAAGAATGGACCTCAATCGGAGAGGTTTGTTCATAAATCGGATTCTGAGGAAAATGAATTAGAGTTCGGAATTGAGAAAAATACATAGGTTTGAGGGACTATCACATTTTGATCCTTATTTGGACTTCAATTGGGACAAGTTAGTGTGGAAATTGGCCTTGGATGACCAATTGTTGAGGTTGTGTGAGGTTGAACTAAAGTTAATTTTTGTTTTAATTATTTCTTTTCCCTCCACTCCATCGAACCTCTCACGCCTTTCTCTCTCTCTATTTCTCCCTCTCTATTTCTTTCTCTCTCTCTCTCTCGAACGGTTCCCCCCTCCCTCCCAATGTGACATCCTGAAATTTGAGCCCTCTGAGGGATAAATGAATTTGAATTTCATCGATGCATTGTTGGTTGATCTCACTCAGAATTGATCACTCTTGAGATACTAACCTTGAGGAGAAAGACTAATAAGGACAGAACTTGTACGACTAAAGGACTCGACCTAGGAAAACGACTTGACCATGAGACTTGCGTGAGGACGATCCTGTAGATAGGCAGGCCGATTTCAAGGACGACTAGAAGTCAATTTGCAGATAGAAAATAAAGGAACGACGGGTAATTCCGTTTACTATTATCGAGCTCACAAACGACCCTAGGTCGATCCTCAGCAATTTCATGTAGTCAAGGATGTCCATGTGTCAAGATGTCTTGAAATAATAATCTATCCTCCGCAATTTCATGTAGTCAAGGATGTCCATGTGTCGAGATGTCTTGAGCATGGTTTGGCACAAGTCGGTTACACATGAATCCTCAAAACCGCCTGTCAGTTTAAATTGTACTCGAAATGGCATTGGGTGAAATTAACATGGTATGAGAACTTGTCGACACCTAATTTTTTACCTAAATTAATTAATTTAAAATAGCATTAAAAGTTAGGAATTAATCACAAAAGAAAATTTAAAATATATATTATTTAATTAAATTAAAAAATTGGTCGGGTCGGGCCGAATCTAGCCTTGGCCCGATTCGCCCCTTTCCTTTTCTTTTTCCCTACGTTGGGCCTAGCCCAACCCACTTGCTCCTTCAGCCCAACCCATGAGTGAGCTGGTCGTCTCCCCCAATCGATCTTTGCTGCAAGACCTGCAAAGAAAAAAAAAATTAGAAGTAGAGCAGCAATAGAGGGAGCAAGGGCATTGGTAGCAGGTGAGCAGCGTGATCTGCGGATCGGGGGTACAGTTCGGCCAGCAAGCTGGCAGCTGCAGAGGTCATGCGCGCTTGCTGGTTGGGCATAAAATCGGAAGAGAGAAATCGACACTAGGGGGACGAACGAGAGAAAACACCAAGCTGAGAGTGAGCGAGGGGGAGAATACACGAAACACAGAGAGAAACATGGAGGGAAGAGGAGGAGGAGAAAACCCCCTTTGGTTGTCAATCGCTGTGGTTGATCTCCGCTGGAGGTTCCGTCTATCTCCAACCCCATCAGAACTTCAGGAGGCAAAACAAACTGAACATGGGAGGATAGGAGACTGGAGAGCGAGCGAGAGAGAAATACCGAGGGGTGAAGAGGCCGAACTGGAGGCAAGAAGCTCGAGGGAGCAACTCGTCGTCACTAAAGGTTTGTTCGCCTGCCGTTGTTCGCCGTAGCCCATCACCAGATGAGGTAAGTCCCTTGGGCCTCGTGGTTTCGTTTCTGGAAAACGCTGGGCCGGAGGTCACGGTCGACCAGTTCGCGTGAGCTTTGGCCCACATTGCCTTGCACTTTGCTCTTGTATTCTTTATACGTGATGTTCGAAGACTCTTAAAGCGTGTTAGACACTAGGTTGAGCCGAAATCCTTCGAATTTGGTAGTGCCTAGCACCTGTTCGACGAAATGCTTCACTGAAAGTGTCGAATCTAGCCCTCAACCAGTTCGGTTTTTGGTTTATCTTTGGCATTGCTCGGGGTTATATTGTTGTAATGTATCGTTCCCGTCGTTTTCCTACTTTTCGGTAGATTCCTTCGCGCTGTTTGGCTGGGATGAGGCATGTGCGTCTCGCCGGAGTCTACCCGGTGACTCTTGGAACGTCAAATGACTAGCGGCAGGTGGTGCTCAGCGTTGGTCAGACAAAACCACCGACGCCAGGCGATGGCCTGGCGACTTTCTTTAGGGTGATCAGTACTCGTGGTATAGTCAGCGTCGGTCCGGCGGAGGCGCTGCAGAAGCTTCACCATGCTGCGGCTACGGGAGAGAAGATCGAAGGAGATGCCCTAAAGGGGTAGAAGAAATTAAAAAAAAAAAAAACAAAAGAAAACCAAAGGGCTGGAAATAGAAAATGAGAAATGGGCTTGGGTTTGGGCTAGTTTAGGATTTAGACTTGTGGGCTTCCCTTCTTTTTTAAAAAAATAGATGGGATTGGGCCTACGAGGGGAGTTTCCTCTGCGAAATGGCCCGGCCACCTCTGGCCGGGCCTAGTTTCTTTTCGAAGCGGGTTGACCGGCCCGCCTACCCAGCTGGACCGAACCTGAATCTGCAGACCGGGCTGAACCAGGTCGGGTTAAACCGGACCCCACCCGGGTCGCCCATTTTTCAAATAAAAAAATTATTGTATTTTAAAAATAAAAATTAAATAATAAAAATAAAAATAAAAATAAAAAATAATCGAAATTGTTTTAAAAATTAATTAATTAAAAAAAGTTTAAAAAATTAATTAAAAATAAAAAAAAATTCGAAAATTCAAAAAAATGATAGGGTTTGGTTAGGAATTGCTAGGCGTTGTCGTTTTAAGTGTAATTGTGCATTTATTTTGATTACATCGCATGTTTAGTTTGTATATCTTGTTATGCTTAATGGTATGTGTGTAGTCTTATGGTGATTAGGGCATTGTTAGCTATGATTATGTGTGTAGTCATATGGTATGTTTAATAGTATGTGTTTAGATTGCACTCGTCTGATCACTTTAATATGTTTGTGGATGAGTAAAATCAATCCAAATCATCTGACAAAAAAATCATTTTGTTAAAATGAACAGGATTAGGTACCGAAAGGGCATTAATTGACCAATTAGTATAATCAAGTCTCCGATCCTAGATTCTCTAGTTGCGTAGGAAATGAGGTACACTCCCATGCCTCACTTGGTTTCTAGCCGACCCCAATAGGCTAGTGGTGACTCATTTTGTGCAAAATTTGTAAAATATATCCCAACATCACGTGGGGTATGGGCTTGGGAGAGCTCACGCCTAATGATGGGCCTTAGGCTCGTTCTTAGGCAATACCCCTAAACCTATTCCCGCCCCCCGAGGGTAGGTCGCGACAGCTTGGCGATTTCGCTGGGGACTTGGTTTTATACCTTAGAGGACTTAGGACAAAATTAATCTTGTTCAAAAATATTTTGGTTTGGCAGCGAAGATATCATGTGCATCCATGACATGTCGAATGTTGAATGCTTATGGGAGTTATAAGGGGCAATGATTTCTAACCTTTGTTTTACAGGGGTTGTAAGAGTGAATGGTTTATTTATATTTGAAGTGCTGATTTTTTTTTAAATTGTCATGCATGAGTCCCCTGCATTACACTACATCATAGCACACACAACCTGCCATCGAACTTGAGCCGCATAGGATCACCTAGGATGGTGTTGAGGTGGATACCACTCCAACTACAACTGCGTAGTACAAGTCGCCCACCTTAACCCCGAAATTTTTTTCCTTATGTCAAAGATACCCACCCTGGTCTGCAACCGCGCGACACGGGTCGGTTCTTTGGCGAAGCCGGAGTAATGGGTAACCCGACCTAGCCGCGACCTTGCTGGTTCAGTCCAGTGATCCCATGACTCCATTTTAAGCTGTTTAGAGTAGAAATTGAACCACCGTCCATGTATATGTCTATGTCATTGGCTTTGCTACTCAATGAGCAGGGTAAGATTTTCGAATTCTCTCCTTTGTAATTTACTTATTCGCTTTCTTTTTTTGGTCAATTCATGGCAAATTAGGTTGATCATAACTGTGAGTAGTATACGATGGGGATACCTGAGCTTCACATCATTGCTACCCCAAAAGCCGAGCTTCGCACACGGTAGGATAGACTAGACCCAACTGGCCATGATTAGGTGCGATCCTATGTTGGACGACTGCTTCCCCTTTTAGAAATAGAAACTCATTATGGTGTTGTACGAGCGTTGGTGCATGTTTGGTGTCCCGAGACTTGCACATTCATGTTCGGTGACCATGAGCTCATTCCAACCCTGGAAGAATACAGTGTTGCCATGGGAAAGCCTTTGGTGTCGGAGTTAATTGGCCCACCTGAAGGGACTGAGCATGCATCAACCTTATCTGATTTCCTTAGAGTTAATGAGGATGACGTGAGGAAAGTTTTGAAAGTTAATCGCAAGACCTGCCCGTTTTCATTCCTAAATGAGATTTTTCAAAATGCCCAATCTTTTCAAAAGAATATGATCTTCGTAATAGCCTTCTTCAGGTTTGTGTTATTCCCACATTGTACGAACGCTATTAATTCTTCCGTGGCATGGGTAGTCATGAGGCATGTATAGGAAAGAGCTTTGTAAACACCGTCCTAACTAAAACTTTTCTTTCCCTTACTCGTTTCAAAGAAAACAAAAACAAAACTTTCCATGCTCCTCCAGAACTCTTGCAAATTTGGTTCTTCTCTCACGTTAAAGGGTTTGGTAGTTTAATGACCGTGAACGACATCTCTGACTCTAGCCACCCTATCCTGAAGTTTAAAGATAGGAAGGTGTTTGCCCCAGATTATCATTATTCTGAGTGGTTAGTTTTCATGACCAATCTTGGACCCGAAGATTTCCAATGGCACGCCAAATGGCTTCGAGTTTGAGAAGCGCGGTTCATGTGTGGGCTTACTAGACCTGTTCCTCTGTTGGGAATTACCGGAGTCATTGAGTATTACCCAACCCGAGTCGCTCGCCAGTTCCAAGAGGTTCAACAACTTCCACCGACGATTCAAGAAGACCCGCTTAAGATAGACTTCCTTGATGGATGCCAAGATCACGAAGACTCCATTGCATTAGTCAAGTCGATGTGGGATGTGTGCCATCCCCGGAAGCTGATATGGCCCGAAGAGGAGTTGGAAGGGCAAGAGAAGACCTACTATACCTCGATGGAATACATCCTTAGGCATAAAATCCCAAAGAGCCTACGCCCGAAGATTCCTGACGTGCCATTAAAAACCACCCATCGAGCCGAGATCAAGCACCTCAAAAGAAAGCTCGAAGAAGCCAATGAGTGTGCCTCGAAGTTGACCCGACTTAGTGGGGCGATCACAAGTGGGAGCTATACTCGTTAGTTAGATCGAGTCAAGTGCGATATGTAATGGGCCCATGCCCACATATGTTACAATGTTAAAGAATTTGTCTCGAGTCACGTTATCGGAAGATAAGAGTCATGATTAGCTTCATTGTTTAGGGGTTCTCCCTCATGTCTTTTCCTGCGTTATGTAGCAACCTTGCTTTCAATGAAACAAACAAATTGGGGCGATTAGATCTTTGTCATGGACCGACCGCCTAATCATTACTCCATGCTTATACATACTTATCTATCCTTGTTCAGGTACTAGCCGATTGATTATCTTTTACTGATCGTCGACATGGCCAAGTGGAGATCACCAATTTGCACGCACATGAAAGTTAGAATGGAGAACGAGAACACCAACGTACACATGGCTAAGATGGAGGACCATCTGGCCCAACTCACCACAATAATGCTTGAAATAAGCCAGAAGCTCAAGGAGTCCCCTACTATAGCTGTCACAGGAACATCCACTCCAGTGTCAACGGAAAGCATGCACGTTGTTGATCCCCCTGGGAAAGAAACTGCTGGGGAGGCTCCTTCTGTCATGCCAATCATCATCAATCTAGATCCTCCTCCGAAGGAAAACCCAACACCCCATCTAAGTGAAGAGAGTGAAAAACACTTGGCAAAGATGGAGGAGCGACTGTGCGCCTTGCAAGGTTACGAGCTAAAAGGAGCCGATAGGCTATCTCCATACACCAAGATGAACTTCCCTGAGAACTTTCGAGAGCCTGAGTTCACAAGAAAATATGACGGAACGGGATATCCCAAAACCTACCTCAGATATTACATGAGAAAAATGGCTCGCTACACTAACAACGTGCCCTCATACACACATTTCAAGATAGCTTGGAAGGCATTGCCCTGACGTGGTTCATTGCGTTGGACATTGAAGAACTCACTAGTTGGGAAGATTTAACCAATGAGTTCTTGCAACAATACCGGTTTAATACCAAGCTCGCCCTCACGAGGGAAGAGTTGAATCGTCTTGAAAAGAAAAGGAACGAGTCGTTTAAGGCCTTCACACAAAGGTGGAGGACCATGGCTTCACAAGTGAAGCCGACCTTGAATGAGAGGGAGATGAAACAACTGTTCCTCAAGACATTGCCCCCTGAATACTTCTAAGGGTTAGTGTTCTTGGGTTGCCAGACATTTTCGCAACTAGTTGAGGTAGGTGAAGGAGTTGAATGGGCAATGGTTGAGGGAAAAATTTCAACCGGAGGCACGAAGAAATTCCTAGCAAGAAAATATAAGGAGGCCACAGTTGAAGTAGCGCTTGTGCAGGAGCTGCCTTTCCTTCAACCATCCTCAACACCCGCGCATAAGCCTATAGTGGTCCAAGGTAGCTCGTCATGAGCATATGATAATAGCAAGAGGCCTTTTTGAAAGATTTTTCTCCACTGCCACGCTCGCTATCAAAACTGTTGCCCATGCTCCTCGAAAAGAGGATGGTCGCGAAGGGAGTACCAAGAGACAATCCCCCGAGGTTTGTTGGGTTCAATATGAACAAGATTTGCGAATACCACATGGGAGAAAGGGGGCATGATGTAGATGATTGCAACATGCTGGGATATAAAATTTAACAGCTTTTAGATAAGAAGATCTTGACTTTCAAGGAGGCCCAACCTAACGTGCAATAGAATGCTCTACCAAATCATGCAAGGGGTGTGAACTCAATTTCCGAGGAGATGCGGGCGAGTCAACAGCCTCTAGTGGTGGATGCTTCCAGGTTATACGATTCCTTAGTGTTGGCGGCATACTACGGAGGTCAGGATGATGTGACTCCATAAGAGAAGTTGAACCACGTTCGCAGGATGGTAGCTATGGAGGTAATCCGATGCGGAGAAGAAGAGGAGGGGGTCGCGTCCATGATAATGCCATCATCATTCTGCTCTTCTTTCGGCAAGTTTGCTTGTATATCTCGAGCAAATAAGGTTACGCCTAGAATTTCGAAGACCCCAGCTTTGTATGAGGAAGGGGTGATAGTTATGATAATCCCAATGGCGATTGAACTACCTGATGAGGAGCCCGCTGATGATATTAAGATGGAAATCATTGAACCCATGGTGGTCGACCTTATGGTCGAGGAGATGTCGGCAATTGAAGTCACAGGAGGGAACGCAACGCCAGTCACGATAGAATTGCCACCTTGGGAGAAGAATAGAGTGATAATGTTGGAGAATCCTCTCAAATTTGATCCCAAAGCTGTACTTCGGACTATGGAACAACTGAGGAAGACGCTGCCACACGATCAGGACACTGTTTCGCCCCTGATAAAGGAGTAGAAAAGAAGGCCGTGACTGAGGAAGAGGCAAAGCAACTCTTGGCCGTAGTAAAGTCCAATGAGTTTAATGTGATAGATCAATTGTGGAAGCTGCCGGCTCAAATCTCCCTCCTAGAATTATTCAAATCTTCCGAGAAACATAAGGATATTTTGCTTAAAGTCCTTAATGAGGTGCATGTGCCAGAATCAATCAATGAAGGCCAATTGAAAGAGTTTGTTGGGGCCGTTCTACTGAAAGACCAAATCTCCTTTATTGATGAAGATCTCTCCCCTAAGGGCCCTAATTATACCGAAGCGCTACACATTTCGATGAAGCATGAGAGCACTCTTGTTTGTAGAGTGTTGATCGATAATGATTCAGCGCTCAATATATTGCCCATTGGCTACGCTCCACCATCTTGACATTGATCTTGGAAAAATTCATACTGGTAGGTCAACTGTGCGGGCTTTTGACGAGATGAAGGAGGTGATAAAGGAAATTGAACTTGAGCTGTTGATTGGCCCTGTACTTTTCCAAGTCCCGTTCCAAGTGTTAGATATACCAAACGCTTTTAATTTTTTACTAGGGAGGCCATGGATCCACACGGCGGGTGCTGTTGCCTCCAGCCTTCCTCATAAAGTACGATTTGTGGTGGACAACAGGCTTGTCACAGTCCATGAAGAGTCCGACTTCAAGATCTACCACGAGACAGCCATCCCTTATGTGGAGCCCGAATGTACTGAGGAATCCAGCTTTCAAACATTAGAGCTAGTGTCCATGATTCATGTGCCTGCGGGCTCTTTCTCAAAGGCTCTTGAATTGTCTAGGCCAGCTATACCTGCGAGAAAGATCATGCTGGCAAGCAAATATAATCCTTGGATCGCGTGGCTAGGGTGTGCGAAAATCCATTGAAGCTCGTAAAAACTTCAAAAGAAGAGGCTTGGGATATGTCGAGAAGCGGGGAGGCCATAACAATTGAGGAGGCCGTGGAAGGCATAGAGGCCGAGGTGCTCAAGGAGGCCGAGACGGGTACAGAGACCAGAGTGAACGTGTTGCCCAGACCGAAGAGGACGAGGGCGATCAAAGCTCGTTCCCCCAGTTGCTGGAAGAGATGTTTCCAGGACCCCTAAGGATGTTGTTCGAGGAAGGTGAAGATCTATGGTGTGATTGAGCTATTCGAGGATGATGTCATATGCACCATCCTGGCGTGCAAGGAAGCCAGGTTCTCTGAAGTCATAGCTATCCCTAGTCTTTTGTTTTATGTCTTTTCCCCTGTGCGGGATCTCGTAGTTTTTCTTTCTTTATTTCCTGTTTTTGTCATTTGTAACATGAACTATGGTCAACCCCGATCTTGAGCCATTGGTTGAGGGTGGTGTGTGTTAAAATATGGCCTTATCTTTCTTCATTCAATAAAATAGACACATGTTTTATTAAGGACATGTGGAAGCACATCAAACTAGCCCTATGATGGTCACTGAGGCGTAGGCCTCCACATGCTCCCTTATTTGACTGTTTTGTAAGAATGAGGAAATCCGAGGATATGAGGACGAGTTCTTGAAATTTTTATAAAAAAATATTTCAAAAACTTTTTGAAAACGACATGCATCGTCTCTGTTGTTGACATTACTCTAACTCATCTCATCGCATCTCAGGCATTACATTATGCATGATTATGACAAAGACGCATGTGACTCAGATGTGCATGAAGAAAGTCCCTCAGGTTCCGATGACACTGACGATGACAATCAGAAGGGGATCAAGCGCAAATGGAATCGACATGAAGAATCAAAGCCGTTGACAAAAGAGCGAACAATCACCATAAATCTAGGTGATGTAGAGAATGTCAAGGAAGTAAAGATCGAGGCATGTCTCTCAGAATCAGAGGTAGAAAGGATGACTAATCTTCTAAAAGAGTATCAAGATGTGTTCACCTGGACATACGCTGACATGTCGAATTTGGATCATGAAATTGTGGAACATGCTTTACCAACGGATCCTAATGTGCCACCAAAGAAGCAAAGACTCAGGAGAACTAAACTAGAGTTGTCCAAGAAGATTGAAGAAGAAGTGATGAAACTACTTAAAGTAGACTTTATCAAAGTGACTCGTTATCCTGATTGGGTAGCAAATATCGTGCCTGTAATAAAGAAAGATGGGCAAATCAGGGTGTGTGTTGACTATCATGACTTGAGTCGAGCAAGTCCTAAAGACGACTTTCCACTCTCACATATCGATGTCTTGGTTGACAGTACGACGGGATTTGAGTTATTCTCCTTCATGGATGGCTTTTTCGGATATAACCAAATCTGTATGAAGGAGAAAGACAAGAGCAAAACATCATTCATAACTCATTGAGGAACTTTTTGTTACAAAGTGATGCCTTCTGGTCTAAAGAATGTTGGGGCAACGTATCAGAGGGCCATGGTCATATTATTCCATGACATGATGCACAAGGAAATCGAAGTATACATCGACGACATGATTGCGAAATCGAGATGTGGTGAAGATCATGTTAAAGTCTTGCGAAGGTTGTTCGTACGTCTTCGGAAATTTAAGTTGTGCCACAATCCTGCAAAATGCATTTTTGGAGCGAAATCTGGGAAGCTATTAGGATTTATGGTTAGTAGTAGGGGCATAGAGATTGATCTGTCGAAGGTTAAAGCCATTTGCGATTTACGCCCCCCGACTATCGTCAAAGAAGTCCACAGCCTGATGGGACGACTTAGTTATGTGATGAGATTCATTTGTCAGTTGTCTGAAATGGCGAAACCATTCTTCAAGCTCCTAAAAAAGAATGCAAAGATCGAGTGGAATGTCGAGTACCAGGGTGGATTTGGGAAGATAAAGCATTATCTCACTCATGTACCAGTCTTAGTGCCCCCGCTCCCTAAAATTCCCATGATTTTGTACTTAACCATACATGACTAGTCATTGAGAGCTATGCTAGCCCAAAAAAGAACAAATGACAGGAGAGAATGCGCAATATACTACTCGAGCAAGAAGTTCATTATTTCCGATATGAACTATATGGAAGTTGAGAGAACTTGCGTGGCCTTAATTTGGGTTTTGCACAGGCTGCGGCAGTACACACTTCATCACCGAATCTTGTTGGTGACCGAAAATGATCCTATCAGGTATCTCCTAGAGAAGCCAGCGTTGGTTAGCAAGTTGGCCAAGTGGCAAATCTTAATTTATGAGTTTGATGTTCAAAGCTTGGGACAGAAATCTATTAAAGGTCGACCCATAGCAGATATGTTGGCAGAAAGTTCCGAGAGGTCCAAAGCATCTGATGAGAATAGTGATGCAGAAGAGCGAATTTTACTTATATCAAGCGACAAATGGACAATGTACTTTGATGGTGTGGTAAACTTAGCCGGGTCAGGTATTAGGGCAGTTCTTACCTCCCCAAATGGACAACATTACCCTGTTGCTGCTAAATTGACATTCCATTTAATGAATAATATTGCTGAATACGAAGCATGCATTCTAGACCTCCAAGCCACCGTTGATATGAAAATTCGGAAGCTGCAGGTTTATGGTGATTCAGCCCTTATCATCTTACAGACTGAAGGCAAATGGCGAACATAGCTAAATCGATTCCGTATCATGAGTTCCTGGGGGAGTTGACGGAAGAATTCCAATAAATATCATTCAAATGCTTACCAAGGTCTCAAAATCAGTTCGCTGATGCCCTAGCTACCTTGTCTTCGATGTTGCAAGTAGCTGGAGGCTTGGATATTGAACAGTTGAGAATTGAAATCCTTAGGCGCTTAGCTTATTGCTTGAAAGTTGAAGAGGAACCGGATGGACAACCTTGGTATCATGACATCTTGAAGTATCTGCAAAAGGGTGAATTCCTCGAAGGAAGTGAAGCAGCAGATAGAAAGCATTTGATAAAGCTAGCATCAAAATTCTTCACTAGTGGAGATGTCCTCTACAAAAGGTCATTTGACTTGACATTGCTAAGAGGTGTTGATGCTAAAGAAGCCAATCATTTGATGAAAGAGATACATGAAGGGTAGTGTGGCCCCCATATGAATGGACACTTCTTTGAGAGAAAGATCACGCGACTCGGTTATTATTGGCTGACTATGGAGTCTGACTGCATTCAGCACGTACGATGGTGTCACCAGTGCCAAATTTATGGAGAGAGGATAAATGCCCCTCCAATTGAACTTCACCAAATGTCTCAACCTTGGCCCTTTTCAATGTGAGGAATTGATGTGATTGGGCCCATTAACCCTAAAGCTTCAAATGGGCATCGATTTATCTAAGTGGCGATATACTATTTTACCAAGTGGATTAAGGCCAACTCGTATGTTAATGTTACTGCCAAGAATGTGGCAAAGTTCATTCGTTGTGACATTATCGCTCATACGGGGTGCCAGAGGCGATCATTACCAATAATGGCACTAATTTGAACAACAAAGTCGTGGATGGTTTGTTCAGTGAGTTTCAAATTAAGCATTTGAACTCGTCATCGTACCATCCTAAAATGAATGGAGCAGTAGAGGCAGCGAACAAGAACATAAAGAAAATCTTATCAAAGACCGCTAAAAATTATTGTGATTGGCACGATAGGCTCCCTTACGCACTAATGGCATATCGAACTTTTATCCGCACCTTCATAGGGGCACCTCCTTTCTCACTCGTGTATGGGATGGAGGCAGTCTTGCTTGTTGAAGTTGAAGTCCCTTCTTTAAGGGTCCTTTCCCAATCTAAGCTTGATGAGACTGAGTGGATGCAACAGAGGCATAAATAGTTAAACATGATCGATGAGAAGAGATTGCAAGCTATGTGTCATGGTCAGTGCTATTAGAGACGAGTCGCAAAAAGCCTTCAATCGAAAGGTGCGTCCCAGACACTTCGAAGTCAACGACCTAATGTTGAGGAAGGTGCTTCCGATCATACCAAATCCTCGTGGCAAATTCACCCCGAACTACGAATGGCCATATGTCATTAAG
Organism: Rutidosis leptorrhynchoides; assembly: GCF_046630445.1. Taxonomy (NCBI): domain Eukaryota; kingdom Viridiplantae; phylum Streptophyta; class Magnoliopsida; order Asterales; family Asteraceae; genus Rutidosis; species Rutidosis leptorrhynchoides. The sequence continues at coordinate 53,774 of NW_027266664.1, forward strand.
AAGATTATTCCTGGTGGTGCCATGATTTTAGTTGAAATGGATGGTAGTGAATTGCCTAGACCTGTAAATGCTGATGCAGTCAAGAAGTATTTTCCATGAATGAAATCAAGGCCGAGGGGTCACTTCATGCACAATTCAAGTCGCATAGCATCATGCATAGCATTGTAGATATCATGCATATGTTGCATACACGCATATCTATTTATGTTTCAAGCACCCTACCTTCTAACAAGAAAATGGCAGGGGAAAGAACTGACTCAAGAATCCATCAAGTCTTCACACAACAGGTTGAATGCCTCTTTTGAGAGGTAAGTCGAGACGATAAAAAAAGGGGCAAAACAAAATAAAACAAACAAACAAAAGAATAAGGAAAAAAACAAAAAATGCATGACATGATTCGCATGACCTATTCTCTAGTGTCACTATGCACGCTTTACGTTTGCGACCCTCAAGAAAAATGGCTCGTAAAAATGACTTTATTCGGGAAAAAGAGTGCAACGTTAACCATATCAAACGAGAGATACTTAGGATGAGGAAAGGCAAGCCCATTTCCAAACACATCCTTCAAACACTTTTGAGAGTTGAGTGAAAAGCGACATTCTCTTAGGACGAATGATTCATTCGCATTGTGCACAAAGATCGAACTGATAAAGACATTTCTTTCATCAATCCCAAGCATTGCACTAAAAAAAGACAAAAAGCACAAAAAATGACCCTATAAATTATTCTTGTCAAGTATGACCCTACAATGAGGCAACATGGGAGGTTACGGTCGCGTTGTAGAGCGAAAGATTTAGAAAGATCCTATTACTTCCACTTGCATCAATCTTCCGGTGATAGCTTCAGAGGAATTCTTATTAGAGCTTAACTCATTCCAAAGTGAAGAAGAGCATTTCATTCTTTATCCAAACACTGATACCTATTGCTTTAACCAATTTGAGCCTGATTGTTCATTTCTGAGTCCTGAGTGGTGATCATCTCCCTTAAGTGGGGCAAGGTATAAGATTTGGCCAAACACAATTGACAGTCATGAGAAAATGTGAAAAGCATCTCGAAAGTCATAAGAGCTACAAAAGTTCATAGAGCAAAAGGTTCGACAAATTAGGGGGCATGAAAAAGCAGTGTGCCTGGCAAAAGCAAGGCCAATGCCCGTCAAGAAAAAGAACTAAAAGCTGCATCTTATGTGAAAGAAAAATGATCAAAGCCCAAGTACCTATGTAAAAAAAAAAAAATCATCGCAAGTGTAAAGGAAATTAGAGAAGATCGAACCTCCCATGCAAAAATGATTAGTTAAGGGACTTTCGAGAATGCGCTGTGTTTCAAAAGCCAAATGACTTCGAAAGGTTGAGTGACTTGGTCACGATGCCATGATGATCACTGACTCTTAAAAATCCTTTTGAAAATCTTAGGCCTTTCAAGCCTCTCCCAAGCCAGCATTACAACCCTCTTCCGAAGTCTCTTCTAATTGGGATGGTTTGAGTAAAAATGAGAATGCCACAAAGAAGTTACTGCTTGAAGGAGTGGAAGTAATTCTATCTTATCTTATCTTCCAAGTTCTCGATTTGTAAACCTGATGAAGATAGCGACAAATGATTCATTTATTGGCCTCAAAGCAATAATCCATTTGTGTAAGCCTATGACCAAACCTACATTGCGGTCCTTTCAAAAGACCTTTTTGATCGATCATATTGTGCTCATCGCGAATGTTTCTGAAAGCCTTTGATCTAGGTTATGTGAGATACCCTCAGCAACTAGTTATCTCCCACATGAATGGATGGGATCAAGCAGCCACTTTATCGAAAGTGCGTGAGAAGCCATTTCTGACTAAGAAACTCTAGTTTGGTATGCTTAATGAGCCTTTTTCACGAGTCGTGATCGTCTTGATAAGAACTTGACTCCTAGAAAATTTGATGATTAATGATATATCCATGAGTAAGATGACAATTTTGCGCGACATGATGCTGATTGAAATCAAATGTTTTTCCAAAGCAGTTGGATTTAGCTTAATTAGCTTGTTCAATTAATGCTACAATATTGCCAATACGTCTCTTGATGACGTCTCAATGACATTCACTCAAGTTGAGTTTGACAGGATTCCTAAGTGAAGCCAGTTTTCAAAGGATTAATGGGTGCCTCCCTAAAAACCAAGGGTTCATGGTCAACCTTAAACCATGCTATCTCCAAAGTTTCATGGTCAACCTTAAACCATGCTATCTTCAAAGGTTCATGGTCAACCTTAAATCACGCCATCTCCAAAGGTTCATGGTCAACCTTAAACCATGTCATCTTCTTATAATCAAGTGGGCTTATGTAGTCCAGAATCTTCCTTCTCCCCATTCTTATGACTCGGTGGGCTTTTGTAGCTCGGAGTCCTTCAACTCCCTTCTTATAACCCGGTGGGCTTTCCATAGCCCGGAGTCCTTCAACCCCCTTCTTATGACCCGATGGGCTTTCCGTAGTCCGGAGTCCTTCAACCCCCTTCTTATGACCCGGTGGGCTTTCCATAACCCGGAGTTCTTCAACCCCCTTCTTATGACCCGGTGGGCTTTCCGTAGCCCGAGTCCTCATTTTTCTTATGACCCGGTGGGCTTCTATAGCCCGAAGTCTTTCCTCCTCTTATTGATAAGACGCGCTTTCATAGTTATGAGCCACTTCCATCGACCTAGTACGTGCATATGCACCTAGGGTTTCTCACTGTCGAAATAATTTAGGTGTCTCCTATCTTTGAATGCAACCTCTTCGAGGTTACATTCAAAGAGGGACAGCTGTTGACACCTAATTTTTTACCTTAATTAATTAATTTAAAATAACATTAAATGTTAGGAATTAATCACAAAAGAAAATTTTAATAAATATATATTATTTAATTAAATTAAAAAAAATCGGTCGGGTCGGGCCAAATCCAACCTTAGCCTGACCCACCCCTTTCCTTTTCTTTTTCCCTACGCGGGGCCTAGCCTAACCCACTTCCTCCTTCAACCCAGCCCACGAGTGAGCTGGTCGTCTCCCCCAACCGGTCTTCACTACAAGACCTGCAAAGAAAGAAAACCAGAAGTAGAGTAGCGATAAAGGGAGCATGGGGATCGGTAGTAGGCGAGCAGCGTGATCCGCGGGTCAGGGGTGCAGTCCGGCCAGCAAGTTGGTAGCTGCAGAGGCCATGCGCGCTTGCTGGTCGGGTATAAAATCGGAAAAGAGAAATCGACACCAGGGGGACGAAGGAGAGAAAACACCAAGCCGAGAGCGAGCAAGAGGGAGAATACACGAAACACAGAGAGAAACACAGAGAGAAGGGGAGGAGGAGAAAACCCCCTTTGGTCGTCAATCGCTATGCTCGATCTCTGTTGGAGGTTCCGTCTGTCTCCAACCCCACCGGAACTTCAGAGGCAAAACAAACCGAACAGGGGAGGATCGGAGACAGGTGAGGTACACTCCCATGCCTCACTTGGTTTCTAGCCGACCCCAATAGGCTAGTGGTGACTCTTTTTGTGCAAAATTCCTAAAATATATCCCAACATTATGCGGGGTATGGGCTTGGGAAAGCTCACGCCTAATCCTGGGTCTTAGGCCCGTCCTTAGGCAATACCCCTAAACCTATTCCCTCCCCCCGAGAGTAGGTCGCAACAGAACTAAAGATTGGACTTTGAATTATTGGGAATGTCTGGGACAGACTTTGGATGATGCGACTTCGATAGTCAGCTGTGCCGAGAAAGTTGAGTATGGGGAAAAAGGGCTTATGGTTCGAGAAAGTGAACACATGAGGAAGTGAGCTGAGTAAAGCCAGTGTGGGCCTTAGGCCCAAGGTGGGACAGCCACCATATTGGGCCCAAAGCAAGCAAGTGAGTCCATTAGGCCTAAACCAATAATTTCTTCCTTCAAGCCCATTACCTAATCTTAAGCCTATTTGAGCCTAACCAACTTTTGAGCTCGTTACTATTCATTTCCAAGCCCATTTCTTAGGCCTGCCCATCAATTTCAGGCCAAGGTCAGATTGGTAATTTGTGCAATGTGGAAATTACCATTTTGCCCCTAAAAGCATTTCGATAAGGGCAAGGAAAGAGAGAGAAGATGAGGGGATTTGCATGGGGAATTGGGCAAGCATTGATGAGCCTTGATGTAGAATATTTCAACTTTATCTTCACTCTCTCTCTCCCTTCCATCAACCCCAAACATCGAGGTCTCTCTTTCCTCGTTCTCCCTTTCTTCCAATTTCTGTTCCAGCAAACCTCATTGTGAAAAGCTGAGTTGATTGTTGGCTTCCTAGATGAATTAACTCCCGTGCCACCTATCATTGTCTTTAGGAGGACTAGACTGTCTTCTTAGACCCCACCGTTCATTGGTCGGAGCCGCCAGCTAACCCGCCGACCGACTAGAAGTCATCGGTCACCAGTCCACGTAACCCTGTTCTACTCTAGCTAACCCTTCTCCAAAAACCCAAGTTAAAAGAGGTCTTCCCGTGGGAATCAGCCTATGCTCCATCCACCACCATGACCAGGAGAGAGATTTCGTACAAATGGTGGCTACTGCTCATTGAACGGAGCCGCTGACCATCCCGTCCGTCGGTAAGAAGGAATCGGCTGCCGGACCGCTCGGTTTCGCCTAGTTTCGCCTGTTTCGAGTTTTCTTCGATTTTTACGCATTCTAACCCAAGTTTCACCCATACCAACCACCAGCAAGACCCCCTTGACCCCTAATGCCATTGGTTGCTAGCCAACCCCATTTTTTCCTAGAGAAGTTGTTTTACTCCATTTTTTCCTTTGATGTTCGGTTTCTTGGAGTTGCAGAGGAAGTTTGAACTTGTGGCTGTTGTTTTAGCCTTAGGACCGCCTTGGATTATTGTTGTTGAGGTCCCAGTGTGTCGCCTTCGTCGTTGCCGCCGCGTGCATGTCTCCGGCCCATTTAACGGGTGAGTTCAGCTCCTAATTCTTTTATTAGTGCCTAAACTTGCTTAGGGTTGCTTTAATTAGTGTTGATTCTAGCTTAGGAGATTTAATTAAGCTAGGTTACTCCTAAGATAGGTGGTTAGATTAATGGCTAAGATTAGTTTAGTTTAGTCTTGCTTTACTCGCTTAATGTGGCTTATGTGATTAATTAAACATGTTTAGTTTTAATTGATTGGTTGTTTAATTTAATTTTTTTAATGATTATTGGATTTAATTTATTAATTATTAAATTCTGGAATTTTACTATTCATGAAACACTGTTCATGTAGTATTGTTCACGTGATACTGTTCACGAGCACTGTTAACTCGAGAATGAAAAGTATTCTAAATTCATTTATTTTAATCCTATGAAGTGAATGGATGTGTAAATGCATGGACATTCGCATGAATTGAGTGATGATTTGTGTAATTGTGTGATAATTATGAAATATAAGTATTTTAAGTGGAAAATACTGGGTGCTAGTTTACAACGCAAAAAGTGGATTTGTGGACTATTGAAATTAGTGGGATTTTCAAAAGTGAAATTATTATATTTTTGGCTAAAGCCGACCGTGTACCCACACATGATTATTTTATTGGGTACCCATAATATGATGGAGTTAGGCCAAGAGGTCTTGTTAATTAAGGAATCAAGTTGAGAAGTGTAATATTGTTGGTCATAGGTGGGTTAGATCAAGAATACCACCGAACTTGGAATTCGTTGTGCCGCTGAGCCGTAATTCAACATTACCACTGAACTTGGAGTTGATTGTGCTTGCTCAGTTGTAATTCAGCATTACCACCTAACTTGGAGTCGGTTTTGCCCACTAAGTGGTAATTTAGTATGACCACCGAATTTGGAATCGGTTGTAAATGCTAAGTCGTAATTCAGCATTACTGCCAAAGATTTAATAGGCCATGCTCGTTGAGTCGTAATTTAGCATTGGGGTTGAGTAAGTGAAATGATCGGGAAAGGTCTTGTTGACATGGAATCGACTGAGTTGATTGATTGATGACTTGATCTAAATTGATGCATTGATGTGTGAAATTGTTATATGCATTAATTATATTATGAGTGAATCACGTCGTTTATGGCACACGTGCATAAATCAATAACATGTAGAGTGTGGCAATGGCCAAGTGAGATTACTTCTGATGGCGACTCGTATATGATTGATCAACTGCATCATCTAATGGTAATGTGTTTTGCGTGTATCATGTTGAGTTTTAGTGTGCAAGGTATGGCATACTGAGTAAGATTGTATACGAACTGACTATTGATTGTTGGTTGTTGATCTTTGGTTTGTTTGTGGGATGGTTTTGAAGAGATACCTCGAGTCGAGTTGGTGTACTAACCGGGGCTTAGGGGAGGACTCACTGAGATTTGTATCTTACTGGTTATTGTATAACCATTTTCAGGTCCCTAGTGTGAAGAACTAGGAGCTTGAAGCGGAAGGGTTAGGAACATAGGTGGCTCAGTAGTTCTTTTTAACATAGACCTTATGTATAAGCTTGAAGTGTTTATAAAATTGTATTTAATTTGAAATTAGTTGTCCCGCTTTTCTATTCCATGTATGTTATTGTCAGGGGATTAGTTAATTCGCTTTTGCAAGTGCAATAAAAATGAAAATGGTTGGCGATAAGTCTTGGGAATGTCACAAAATTCTATTGACCATTGAGGGATGTACACGTGCTCGAGGTTCGGGGCGTGACACCCAAACCGATAGTCCCCTGCCAGTTGGTCTCCCTTTGCTTTCTTCTTTGACTTTTTATTTCATTCTTATCTCTCTTCTCTCTCTCGTACACCCTCCCTTGGCCGAGCATTCTCTCTTCCTTTCTTCTTTTATTTTTCTCTTGGCTGACAACTCTTTACCCTTCTTAGCTATTTTCGATTTCCCTCATCTTTGTCCACGCCAGCAGCCTGTGAATTCTCTTTCTCCCTCATCCCTTTTCTTTTACTTTATGTTTTGTCGAAGACTAAGCTTGCATGTTCTCTGGCCCCATTTTCCCTACAACTCTTTCATTGAAAACTAAAATTGCCACCTTGCCAGTCAACTTCAGCAGCCCGTGGACCGTCGGCCTTTGCGCTAGCATGTCCTACAGGCTTCCTCCACTGAAATCGTGTCTTCAACTTGCTGCAGTGTCAAATCCCGCCAAAGCAACGACACGTCCTTCCCGCATCCACGAGCCCACAGCTAGCCCCATCAAGCCGAGTCTGCACCACGACCTGTGGAACCACCTTGCCGTTCAGCCACGTTCAAATCCAGAACGAGTAGCCCCATCGTGGGCTTTGCGGGGCCGTTTTCGGCCCATTCCGGGTCCCCATTGGTGCCACCACTTTGAAAGTGGTTGATCCTCATCACGTCCTCGTTGTTTTGATCCAAGCGGATCATTAATAAGGTGAGTTTAACTCACTAATTCTTGCTTAGTAAGTTAATGACGTTTAAGGGTTGTTTAGTTTAGACTAAGCATGGTTTAGGATGATAGTTAGATTAGATTAGCAATTTAATTAATTGTTATCACATGTTAGGTGGTTAGAGTAGTGTAGTTAGAGCCTAAACAAGCTCTAGTATTTAATTAGAGTGGTTTGGTAATTTTCCGAGCCTGTCTCAGCTTTCAATTAGAATTTATGGGCCAAAGTTCTATTTATTGGCATTTATTTATTATTTTCCGTAATTATTTAATTAATTATTATTCTCCAAAAATTAGACCGGAATAGCTGGTGATCAAAATTTTAGGGTGATTGTAGTGGTGTGATTTATTTAATTGAGCTTTAATTTGTGCTGATTTTGTGTGATTTGTATTTAGGAAATTATTCCTAAATTTATTTAATTTTAATAATTAATTAGAAAATCACTGGGCGTCGATTTTCAGTGCCAAAAATGAATTTGTAGATTGCTGAAATTAGTGGGATTTTCAAGTGAGAAAATATTATATTTTGGCTAAGGTCGATTGTGTACCTACACACGAATATTTTTATTGGGAATGATAAAAATTGTGAAAATGTCGAATATATCAGATTAGTTGATCTAGCAGCTTCAGTGAGCATATTACTATATCGATAATTGAGGCAACTTTTGGCGAGCATAATAAATATATCAGATCAATGGATCTGGCAGCTTCTAGCGAGCAAAATGAATATATCAGATTAATGGATCTGGCAGCTCCTGGCGAGCATAATGAATATATCAGATCAATGGATTTGACAGCTTCTGGCGAGCATAATGAATATATCAGATCAGTGTAACTAGCAGCTCCTGGCGGGCTATACTATGTATTATTGGCTTAAAGTGAGTAGTCCTGATTATGATCGGACTTTATAGATAGTATTGATTAAGATGACCGAGGAATGATCTTGATGATATGGAATTGACTTAATCGATTGGTTGATGGTTTGATATGAGTGAATGAATTGATTTGTGAAATGATTGATTGGATGATCATTTGAACTGTATCGACTTGCAGGAAGGAACTGAGGCCAAGATAAGTCCTCCGACTCATGATTGTGGTTAGGTAGCCCTTTGGCGTACTTTCTTCCTAGTCAGGTCTTAGGGGGTTGAACTTGCTGAGATGCCGTCTTACCCCGTTGTGAGATAAAATTTTCAGGTCCCTAGGGAAAAGAATCCCAGAGCTTGAGGCGGAAGGATTAGGAGCATGCATGGTTCAGAAATTCTTTAAAAGATAGACTTCCTATACTTAGATCCTAGAGTTGGCCTCTAATTGTAAACCGGATTATGGGTTCTTATAATGTGTTGATTTGAAATTCGTTGTCTTGCTTTACTATCCCACATTTGTTACTGTCAAGGGATTAGTAATTCGCTTCCACATGCATATTAAAATGAATGGGTCGACGACGAATCGTGGAATGTCGCAATTTAATCGATCAAGGAGGGATAGGCATGTACTCGGAGGATCAAGGCATGACATACATAGATTGAGCGATGAGATTTCATGGATTTGGTCATGGGCTTTCAAATGTCTCAAGAATAACGTCAATCAAAGTTTTCTAGAAGAAGAAATGACAACTTTTTACCTTGATGGTCTATTTGCCTCAACCGTGGAAATTCATTGTGATCCTGACACTTTCTTGGGAAATTGGACCGCATTTTGGGAAGATTTAGTTGGCAAACTTTCTGTAGGTGCAAATAATTTGGCCGATTAGATGGTAGACGAGATAGAAGTGAGCGGTCAAAGTTGGGTCAAATCTCCAAGAAAATGCATATTTAAATTTTCAATTCAAAAAAGAAATGGTGGCAGTAAGCTCGGCCTGCATGCGACTACCTCGTGATGGTTGCAAGGGAGGCCTACCCCTGTGCCAACCCAGGATCGTGCGGTGCTAGGCCGAGCTAGTTCTTCAAAGAGCCATTCTGAGTCTTCGAAAGGCCATTTCGGCCCTTCAGAAGGCCTGAATAGCTCCACCCAAATAGCCCTTTGAAAGGCCATGACGACCCTCTGAAGGGCCGGGCAAGCCTTTCGCAAGGCTATTTTAACCCTTCAAAAGGTCGCACTCGTCCTTCGAAGGGTTCCCCTTATATTTGAGAAATTTCCTATTGATATAGGGCTTTCATTTAACATTTTTCCTAAGGTAAGTTTAATTTACTCTCTTGGTCTCGTGATTTTAATCTCCAAAGTTTGGGTTTTGCTCTCACTTGAGGTTCTCTCGTGTTTGGTTGATGTATTGTTTGTAGATACAAAGAATCCGTTGGTGATTCATACGCTGAACTACATTTGGTAACTAGGAAAAAGGTCAAGATCCTATTCTATGTTTGGTTCTTGCCCAAGATATGAGAAAGTTGGATATAAGTTGAATATAACATGGATGAAACTATCTCATGGGAGAAGTGAAATAAATGTGGATAACATTTCCTATATTCATGGTATAAAAAGCTATTTTCTTGAATAACATATTTCTTAAATGATATAATTAAAATAATAATTAAATATAAATAATACTTGAAATTAAATATTAAATAGATAATTCAAAATAACAAAAAAAACTAAAATTTCCATTTTTATTTATTCCTATTTCTATTTATATATTTGAATTTCTTCTAACTCTATAATATATATTTTGTGTAAATATATATATATATATATATTACGTATTTGAGGTATAATAGTATATTTTAATATTCGATAAAAAATTTATTGAGAAACGATGGAAGGGAAATAATAAAAAAAAAGAGATGGAGAAATCTTGATTGAAACTAAGTGGAAGTCTAAACTAACTAATGTTGAAGAATCAATAGATGAGTTGTATTTAGGGATGAAATGTCACTCGAACCTAGAGCTAGTTGGTTCTCCCCAAAATGCGTTGAGGTGCATTAGTTGACTGGATATTTAGGGGTAAAGCATTGTTTCAGTGCGGGCTACGATAGTAGTATCAAATTTAGGCAAACTTTGAATACTAGATACTATCTCCAAATAATAGGGGTTAAGATTGGCTAGTAAGATGATGAGGGATAAGCTCCATCATCAAGACGTATCATTTGATCGCTCTTACTTTTCCATTGGCTACAAACCCAAATGAACAATAGAAGTAAAATTGAAAAGAAGGAGTTAACTATTCTTTTTTAATGATTTAATTTTTGTGGAAAACAAAAAAAGAAATAAGTATGATAAAAAGAAACCAAATCATAAGGTATGTATACCTATTTTTACAAATACCTTGGCGATTCCCACTCATTAATACATATAGACCAATAAGCATATCTTGGGTTGGTATGGAAATGGGTAATAAAAATAATAAAATAAAAATGAAGTAGAAGAACCCATATTTTAAATGAACAAATTCAAACTTTAAAAGGATCTATTTAGTTCTAAGAAAATGAGGGGCAATGAAATTTCTAAAACAAAACCTACTCTTTCCTTCTCCTTCTCTTATGTATCTCCGATTCATGCTGAAGTTTTGTGACTTCTCTTTGGTATTTTAGTTCATATAAATGTTTCACAAAAATGACAAGAGAGTTGAAGCTTCTTCTCATTTGTTGTAACTCTCTAGTTCACGTCAAAAGTCCACGAAAACTACAAGAGAGTTGAAACTCTTTCTCCAAAACTTTGGGGTACACGTTGGAGTTTCATGAAAGTAACATGGGAGTCAAAGCACTATATTTTTCATAATCACAAAAGTGAATAGTCATATTTCTCTCTCTAACTAAATTTGCTTGTGCATTTTCCAGTTCATTTAGATTAATATGTCGTAAATACTAAACTATTGATAGGATAGGATATTTCAATTTTATTATTGTTACTCACCAAATAGTAAATAGGATGTAGCAAAATCCCTGAATTTCATATTTTATCCTATCCTATCCTATCCTATCCTATCCAATATTGTCATAATCGAAATCCAAATGACCAAATGCAGCTTGCGGGGATTGATCTGAATGGGCTGCAGGGGTTGAGTTCTCAAAGGCTATTGGTCTATCAACCAAAACCCTTGCACATGACTATTTTCTATAAGGATTTTGTAAATCATAGATAATATTTGAAAATAATATTTTTAAACCGACTCCATCTTTCTTTGAAGAATTTGGTGTTTATGCAGGGAATATGATTGACCGAACTCTTGAAGTACTGATTGATAGAGTATGTTATATAGAATTCAATATATAGAATTAGATGATTGCACGTCATTGCATGATAAACCAAAATATTGCATTTGACTCGAATGTGCCATGATTATGCAAATCTACGGTAAAATTATATGATGCATAAATGTATGGAAATGCATGTTGTGATGAAATTACATGCTTGCTTTGAAAATCGCACGTTGCTTATGAAGATTGCATATGCTACTTTGAAATTGCACGTGGCTTTGAGATCAAATGTTGATTGAATGAACCCAACCCCATTTCTAGAGTCTTGAGTGGTAGGGGTTATTTTTGCAACGTCCTAGGCTCGACGCCTTCCCAATTGTTTTTATCTTATTAATAAGCACATGTGGAAAAGTGGACAAACAACTCTCCAGACAAATAACAGCTAGAAGACTGGGACATACATTACACGGAATATACTACTTTATATTGCAATGGTACATTTACAAGCCCTTTCTTTACGGGTCATTTTTTTTTTCCTTTTTACATAACATTACAAGTTTCCACATAGGTTAGGGGGATTCCTATCTCCTCTAGCATGACTGTAGCTCTCAAAATTGACATGGGTTTCCTTGCCTAGAAGTTTGCAAAATGAAGGAGTGAGTTTTGGGAGCTTAGTAAGTAAAATTCCTAGTTTTCTTCTAAGAAGTACAACATTTACAAACAATGTCGATGACAGATCAATAGCAAATTACTTGCCATGCCTTGACTAAATACACGATGTCCACGCAAAACTACCATTGGCTTAAAAATGAGCACATCAACATATCATGCTTATGAATAACCGACAGTCATAAAATGATTCTTTTACTATCATCTTGGCTCGACTAGGCCTTCCCAGCTCAACTGGGGCTTCGAGCATTTTGCTGGGTTTCTAGCTCGATTAGGGCATCTCAGCTCAACCAAAACTATTTAGGGCTAGCTTCCTTAGAGTTCCAGGCACAGGACCTAGGCATCCTAGTTCAATCAGGGCATTTCATTCCATGAACGAGGTATCGCCACCAATGCTATGTGACGATGGATGCTCTTTCCTCTTTAAATGCACACACAAGTGCATCACACAAGTTGGTTCTTATCTTTTTTATTTTTCATAGCCAACTCATACATGGCTAGAAGATGTGCTCATTCATATCTGTGTGCCATGAATCCTAGTATTGCACTATACAACATGTCATGAACGATCCTTAATCCGTGACTTGAACCGAACACTTAGTGCTGATCCCCACACCGGATAAGGCTTGGAAATGACATGCCTCAATGCCAATCCAAGACCTCAAGGCTTGAGGACACCTCGCTTCATGAAGATCCTAAGCTCATTGGACCTTAGCTTTGACCCGGCATGAGCATATTTCATGCCGTGAATGACTCTTTATTCGTGACTTAAGTCGAACTTCAAGCACAAAATCCCCTCACCGATCAAGACATAGAATTGACATGCTTTAGTGCCTTACCAAGACCTTGTGGGCTTAGGCGATCTTAGTGCTGATTAAGACTCAAAATCGGCATGCCTTAATGTCGATCCAAGACCTCTCAACCTTGGGTGGTCCCTATACTAAATGAGACTTGGATCGGCATGCTTTAATGTCGATCAATGGCTTTGTGGCCTTGGATGACCTTGCCTCATGGACTTGGGTGACCTTGCCTCGTGTTGAACTCAACCCAAATGAACCTTCGCTTCATTCCGAGTGTGAACAACTCAAGCATACATTCAAGCACAAGCATGAGCAAACCATACAAAAGATCTTACATTTAAACCGGCGAGCACCTAACTAGACTCAATAATGGAGTCTACCGTTCTGAAGGAGAATTAGGGATCTTACATACCTGGATGGACATATAGATGCAAGGGCCAGCGGCTTGATGAGGGGCGGTGGTGTAGGACCGGGAGAAAAGAAAGAAAGGAAAAAATGGCGCATGAATGACAAGAGAGATCAAATGATGGAAATGAATGAGTGGCTTATTCTATTTATAGACACCATCCTCATCATTGCTTGTCCAAATGACCTAATCACCTTTTCTTGGAGTGGCATAGCTATAAAGACAAAGTGGCAAGTTTAAATTGCAAGGTGGCAAGCCTATTTGGAAAGATGGCACACCTAATGACCTATAAGAATAATGGAAGGCTTACTTGTTTCCCTCCCATTGGACCACTTACACTATGCTATTATTACTTGACCTACTTGTTCTCCAAGGAGAATCTTCTAGTAATGATGACCATATTTCCATGGACACCTAAGTCAATGACTCACCATTCTCATTAAATGCCTAGATTTGGTTAATCATGAGGCTTTAATATTTAGCACATGCCTAAATTAAAAACTTGCTTTTCAAGTTTTATTCTTCTAGAATATTCTACCAAGTTCTTTTCCGATTAGTCCACTTAAGTACTTGACCTATTCTTGAAGAATAAGTCACTTTGAATAGGTGAAACCGTAAAGATGGTTATGTGGCAAGGCCTTAGGATGGTAATAATTGGCCATGGTGTCTCCTTCTTATTGGTACATTCGTCAAGAGTCCTTTACATAATCCCCATAATGATTACCAAATTTGGAAGTGTCCATCTAAGGTGATGAGTCACGCCCTTTCATGAATGACTTAGGGGGTTTTAGAATGTTCTCAATTGTCCATTTCCAAAGAATATGACAAACATGGGAAATAAGCCATTGAAAGTACAACCGAGATCAAGTAAGAGCTATTTGTGTACATCCCCTATTGACCATTCCAACACACTCGAGGTTTGTGGCAAAGCCACCCTTGGTGTGGTTGTGATAGGCAAAATTTGCCTTCTCGGCTAAGTTGGTGGCCCAGGGTATGGGCTCAATGGTTGGCCCTTAGATCGGCTCTAGTGGAGCAGATCGGCTCTTGGACCAGCCCAAGGCCTGATCCATGCTGACTCTCGATTGTCATGTGGGTGTTTGAGATGGTCAATCTATAATTGACACAGGGTTGTACTAGGTTGACTCATGGTTCTCCATGGTTGGTACATGACCAAGCAGAATCACCCACGATGGGAACACGATTGTTTGAGAACAATTCATGATCGCCCATCGATCCGTGGTGATATATGACCATCCCTTGACCAACCCCTATGATTGGGTAGCTGTCCATTGGCCAAATGGCTTGAGTCCACTTGCATGGTCATTGCATTTGTCCATGGCCAATCCCTTGATCAATTTATGGCCAATTATTTGATTATAACACGATTGATCTCTTAGTTACCCTTCCAATCAGGCCGAGCAGTCCATGGCCAATTCTTGGAATGATCTTGAGCTAATCTTTGTCACTAGTACACCCGACTCA
>NW_027266665.1:0-68499 GCF_046630445.1 Rutidosis leptorrhynchoides
TATAGATTCGTCAGTCACAAAAATGTGAATGATACGAGATGATTACTCTTTCACGATGGTGTTTACAATATTGTTTCAACCTATTCTGGTCAGGAGTACGGTTCAATAGCTCAGAGTGCTTTCATGGAGTTACAAGTTCTGTTTCACAAGGTATATTGAATTCAAAAGATTTCCCTACTTGATGCGACATATAGAAGTTATTATCTCGTTAATCTTCTTTGGTTATCTGCAGAACAATGCTCAGAATTGGAGGAAAGAGGCTTGGAAGTCGCTCATTTAAACTTGTTTGATATGTAAGTTCATGCTGAGGAGCCGATGTTGTAAATTTCTGGCGTTTCTGCAATTTTTGTTCGTTACTTATGTATATAGAATCTAAGCTGGTTGTTTTGATAGAATTTACTTTACTTTATATGTCATCTGTTCAATTAATTTGGTGATGTGCAGAATTTTGCTGCACATCCAGTAGAAAACTCGGGAGAAGTAGTTTTACTTCTCTAGGATGTAGTACTGCATGCCGAAAAGGCGAAAATGTACAAGATATAAGGAACATTTTTAAATAAATTGATAGTTTTTTTTAATATAACTTAAAATTAAAATTCAACTTTACTAAAATCTATCATTATATTTCGTCAAACTACACAGGCTTTTGATCAACATAATGAAGTCTTTCGTAAAAACAAAGTTCTGATTCTATTAAAACTACACAATGTAAAATCAAACATAACGAGTATGATCATCCTAATGGTTGTCGTTTCCTACCATACAAAATGTGCTAAAGAAGGTTAAACAATGCACGTGAAATGAAATTATTCATTCTCTACGTCTTCCGTGGGCTTCACGAAGAACTCGATATAAGCTATACGACTTGGTTGTTGATAGCCGGCCGAGTCGATGTGAGGATTGGATGACCTGGCGACAGAAACGAGATGTTGTACCTTAAGAAGTCCATCTCTCCCAACTGTCAACTTGCTTCCTCGGTTATCTCTAGTGACGCTATTTGGTATATTGGAAGTTGTTGCTTTAAGGAACTTGTACTTGTACCTAACTCAAGCAACAATCAGTCAGCAGAAATCACAGACTGAATCAGAATCAATCAATTTTTTTTAAAAAAAATGATGGGAATACCTGTAACAGACTTGGTGATCACATTGGAAAGTAATCAAAAGATCGGTATTCGCATAATGCATAAAGTCTATCTGCAAGAAAGAAGAGTTTCAGGTTTATAAAAAGTTAAAACACTTGGCCATGACTTGTAAATCTAAGTTTACTGTTATACACACCTGCAAGTCTCCATGTCCTTCTCCTCTGAAAGTTACAGAAGGAGGATTTGGTTGTAGAATGATCTGGATGTTTGATCCCGGCCATTCAAGATCATCAATAGCTTCCTTCAAAGCTGCAGACTGGTGTATAAATACCAGGATTATGGCTAATTAGTTAAAACTCTATGTAAAACAGTAGGTCTTTAACTTTATTGTTACTGTACATACTACTAGAATTATTAGGTATGAAATGGGGGAAACTACAGATTATGACAAATTGAAAGTGGAAGAACCGTCAAGAGCGCATGAATGATACTCTCAGAAACAGAATTTGGAAGATAAACTCAGCAATCTGTACACTCAAGCTCTGAACTGAAACTCAATGTCATCGGATATAATAGTACTACTAGTAAGCAAGCTCTGAATGAAGGAGGATAACATAAATTAAGCTTACAAATTAATCTGGACAGGGATAACATATATTAAGCTTACCAGTGATAAATTGATAATTAAGATCTCCATTTGTTTGTTTTGCATATGATCAAACTATCAAATTACTGTATGATAAATACTTTCACATTGTCAAATTTCACATTAATCCAATTTTTATCCAACTAGGTTTTATCCTAACACTATATTCATGAGTTCAAAATGAGGACTAAATGATTCACAAATTACAACTGCAAATACTCAGAGGAGTGAATTAGTGAATGCGTATTGTGCAAGAACTAGGACATACCTTGACAGTGAAGCTTAATGGTGAGGTTGCTTGTTCAAAGTTATAGTCCCATGATAGCGTATCTGGAATTCTAGTTCTGATTTCCGCATAAATGCAATAATCCACTGAATCAAGAGACCTGAAAAACAGTATCACATAACAGTTCATTCCATTGTATGAGCGGTTTTCAATCTAGATAGAAATTGCTTTAAAGGAACTGGCTTTTGATTATTAGCATGTTTTGATAAATATCATACTAATTGGATCTGCGCTTAGATAATATCAATTACAGTCATTGAAAATGATACAAGTAGCTTATGTTATACCAAAAAATTTCTTCTGCTATACGAAATTCAGCTTTCAGGTTCATACAAACCCTATACTCCTGATACTTACAATCACAGACTTCAAAAACAAAAAACAAAATATCAACTTAAAACGAACATACTTGAGAAGGAGCTGCATATCAGGCCCTGGATATCGGATCTCGATCGTGTTTGAGTGGCCAGGAACTGAAAATGTGTTCAAGGAATCAATTAACAGTCCCAAGCTCACTCCAAAGCGAGGACGTCCTTGCGCCTTGTATTCATATTGAAGAAAAAGCTACATCAAGAAGAAAAAACACAAATGAATTAGCTTCAACTGTACTAAAATACAGTATAAATTCTCCAACAAGCTGGAAAAATGAAACCAAACAGTAGTATGTGTACCTCGCGTTGAAGATACACTTTAGCTTGAAGGCAACAGCTATCTTCAACAATCAAGACTACACCGTGCTCTGATAATTCGATAACAGCATCCTAAATCGAAATAAAATTAGTCGTCAGATTTACAATAATCGCGATGAACCTTAATCGACTACGACTCACAAAATCTCTAGAAACACAAAAGGTTTTTAAGCAAATCGAAGATAGGATACTTGGAGACGCTTCCATCGGACGGAGCTGAGAGCATCAACTATGCCTTGGGCGTTGTCGAGCTGACAAACCAGATCGGGCGCTTCTTCTTCTCCCGACTGAGAGCTCATCCCTTCCTTTTCCCGCCAATTCTTCTTCCTTTTTCTTTTTCCCTCTGTAACTCTGTGTATTATATATTGGGATTTGGAGTCCCTAAACTTTACAATGTTGTTTATTTCTCCCCCTATATTTTCTATGCTTGCAATTGGATCAGTGAACTTAGGTCCCTGCCGTTCTAGAATCCCGATTCCGACATGGCATTCGCATATACTGATAATAATTAGGTCCCATTTAGTCTTAATTTTTATCAATTTCAAAATTCACATACTTTACAATTTAATTTGAAATGAAGTGATTAAATAAGAGAATAAAATATAAGAATATTTCACTGATAATTTTTTTCTCGTTAAATATTTCCTCCATCGAGAGATCATCAGTTCGAATTTGATTCTGGGAAAGCAGATATGATTATAAAAAATCATGATTAAAGAGAGATTAACTGTCAAGTCAGTGATTTGATTCAGATAAGATATTAAGACCATTTAAGGCTTAATTTAATTTAAGATTTTTTTCCATCTTGGAGAAATTATTTTGTCTCTCAGTTTCCGTTTAATTTAAGAACAAGCTCTCTTGGATGTGGGAAGTCCAAGTCATCATCATCACTTTAAAGGCCCATAAAAAAATAAAAATAAATAAATAAATAGAGATGAGGTTAATAATGTAATTCACTCGCTCAGAAGTAAGCCAACAAAATCCTTGATTTGACTCCATTACTCAAAAGGACCAGCAAGCAAAACCGAGTCAGTTCACTCTCGGTCCTCACTAACCGACTCGCCGGCGCGTGTACTTCCGTCGCCACTTCCAAAATAAAATAACCCCATCACTCTCTCTTTCCCCGTGACCGTACAACCACTGCTCTCAGAGAACTCAATCAATGGCTCCAATCAAAACATCGAAACCCTAATTCATCACTTTCACTCATTCAATTGATAAAATCGAGATTACTTTCAGTAGCTATGGATGGTGTAAGTAGCAGCAAAAGCAACAGCAGTAGTGGAGTCGCCGCCAGCGAGGCGTCGACAAGTAGCGGGCCGGTGCCTCTGCCGGCTCCGATACAGAACGCGGCGAACGCGCCGCCTCCTTTCTTGAGCAAGACCTATGACATGGTGGACGATCCTGCAACTGATTCGATTGTGTCGTGGAGCTCTACCAATAACAGCTTTATTGTTTGGAATCCTCCAGAGTTCGCTCGTGATCTTTTGCCCAAGTATTTTAAGCACAATAACTTCTCCAGCTTTGTTCGACAGCTCAACACTTATGTATACTCCTCATTTCTTTTTTCGTTGTTTAATTATCGAATCAACTGAGGATTTTGGTGAACAAATGCAGTGGCAGCTGATTTTTGTTTTCTGTGAAGCTGTCCTTTCGTCCATTTTCTCTGTCCATGCTTATTGATTCCTGTATTGCTGACACACTTGAGTGTTCTTGTGTGGGATTTGATTGTTTAGGTGTTGTGTGTTCATGTTTCTTTTACTGATATCTGTCGCTATTTGTTAGTCATCTTTCGATTCCAAGTAATGATGATGCAATATCCAGATGAAAATGGTTTGTGGTTTAGGATGTGATTGATTGTTGTTTGGATAGTGGATGGCTAAAGTCAGGGAAAGTAGTTACTCCTGTTCTTTGTGATTCTGTATTATGGAGAAGATTTTGAATCGTTAAACCAAGTGCATGCTTTAGTGATATACCGTCTCATGTATTTCTCAAGTTGAGGATTGGGAATTTTAAAACTAGGGAAAATATTTGTGTTTGATGAAGTATAATGTTGAAGGTACATTAAATTTTCATTCTCTCTTTGTCTTAAGACTGTAATTTGATGAGGTGTTGCTAATTTCTGGTATAAGTGTGACGTGATGTTAGCATACTGTTTAGTACCTTGAGAACTACAAATGATAGTGATGGCTTTATTTGACAAGCAGGGTTTCAGAAAGGTAGATCCAGACCGTTGGGAATTTGCAAATGAGGGCTTCTTAAGAGGGCAAAAGCATCTTCTTAGAACTATTAGTCGGCGAAAGCCTACTCATGGACAGAGTGGTCAACAACCACAGCAAACGCACACGCACACGCACGGGCAGAGTTCGTCCGTCGGTGCGGCATGTGTCGAGGTCGGAAAATTCGGGCTTGAGGAAGAGGTCGAGAGGCTCAAGAGAGACAAGAATGTGCTAATGCAGGAACTTGTCCGATTAAGACAGCAACAACAAACTACCGATAATCAGCTTCAAACCATGGTGCAGCGTCTTCAAGGAATGGAGCAACGCCAACAACAAATGATGTCATTCCTGGCAAAGGCAGTTCAAAGCCCTGGGTTTCTGTCTCAATTTGTGCAGAATGAAGGCAACAATCGGCGAATTTCAGAAGCCAACAAGAAACGAAGGCTTAAGCAAGAAGGAGTTCCTGAGGACAACAATCCTGATGGACAGATTGTTAAATACAAGCCAAAGATGAATGAAGGTGCTGCAAAAGCAATGCTCAGGCAGTTTATGAAAGTAGATACTGCTTCTCAGTTGGATTCTTCTTTCAACAATAATCTCGAAAATTTCCTCCTGGGCAATGGTTCGCCATCGTCTAATGATATTGGCAGTGGAAATTCTTCGAGCAATATTTCAGGAGCGTCACTTCAAGAGGTTTCACCATCTCCGGTGCAATCCCCTAACAACTTTGCTGCCTCCTTACCAGAAATGCAACCTCCCTTAAATGCCGAAGCCATTTCGACAACTCAGTTCCCAGATATAACTTCCCTGGGCGGAACACAACATCCGACAACCATTTCCGTTCCACAAGCTGATATAATCATGCCTGATCTGACACCAATACCGGATATTGTACTGGAAAATGTCATTGACCTTCCGGAAGAAAATATAATGGGATTTGATAATACGGGGGCTGCCGGATTTATGGATCCTGCTTCGTTAGTCAGCGGGGCGATGTCGTTAGATCTTGATTCGATTTCTCCCGATCCTGACATAGAGTCCTTGCTAGAGAACTCCAATTTCTACTGGGACGACAGTATTGTAGAAAGCCCTTTGCCTGACGATTTAGAACAAATTATTGCAGCTGCTGATGATGATGTAAACAACAAAAATGAAACAAAAGCAATGGGAAATGGATGGGATGAAGGTCAGCATATGGACAATCTTACAGAACAAATGGGACTTCTTAGATCAGAAAACAAAAAGGGTTTGAAGAACTTATAGATTTTGTTTCGTTTGTTTGTATGTAACCCGAAAATGAACAAACGGGTAACTTTCAGTAGCCTCTCGTTTTGGTCTTTTTGTATGACATTTTATAGAAGCTTCTGCTCATTTGTACTGCTGCCTTATTTTGCACATATGAAGAAGTATGTTTTAGTTTACTTTCCCATGTGTTTTCTTTCGGTCTCCTTTTGCTTTTGTAGCTTATTTCGTAGTACATGAAATGTAACCATTTGAGAAAAAGATAAAAATGCAGCAGATACGGAAACAGTCTCTTTATAATTGTAAGGGAGGAAAGCTGCGTAAAACAATTCCATCCCCATATTCCCAAAACATGGAGCCTAAGTGCATCGGGATTTACTACTTTATAAAATGCAGTAGATGAACAAAATGCAGAAAGGAAACAAAAGAAAGGAAGATTGCAAAGATTAAAAAACAACATATATATTATATAGCACGACAAACAGGGAAACGAAATCTAAAGAGTTTCTGTTTAACAAGAAGAATCACAGAGTTAGAAACGAAATCCAAGGAGCTTCATATTTACCACATAACTAATACTACTTATATATGATTAATATACTAGTTAATCAATATAGCTCGTCCTCAGGTGGTGTTGCCGGTTCGTTGAGATCGAAATCATGAACCGGTTTCCGTTCTTGATCAGCAATTGTCGTTAATGTAGAGTCAGGTGATAGAGTCTGATTAATTTTTTGCCTTTGGCTTGAAGTGCTGCTGCTAGAAACACCATTGACGCGTTCACCAAAGTGAACTCTTTTGTGCCCTCCAAGAGCCA
This sequence comes from Rutidosis leptorrhynchoides, assembly GCF_046630445.1. NCBI lineage: Eukaryota > Viridiplantae > Streptophyta > Magnoliopsida > Asterales > Asteraceae > Rutidosis > Rutidosis leptorrhynchoides. The sequence continues at coordinate 6,981 of NW_027266665.1, forward strand.
TCCCTGTTTCATACGCCTTGCCGCAAATCTTGCACACGTGCAATCGGCTTCCCCGCGGACTTTGGCTGCTTCACCACCAACAGAATTCTCTAGCAACTTTGTCCTTGGCTTGCTGTGTGTACTAGACTTGTGACCACCCAAAGCCTGATGGCTAGAAAAGCCCTTTCCGCAAAGTTCACACCTGTATTTGATTTTCTCGAATACTTCGATTACTTTATCAGCGAGACAAAGCAATGCTACCTCCTCATCTTTATCCTCCTCCTCCGAAATCAAAGACATCGAACTAAAATTGCTACTGTTTCCCTGTTCCTTGCTTCCCAAGAAACCTACTTCCTCGCCAGAATTCAAAGAGGGTGTCGACGAGTTTTGCTTCTTGGGTCTCCCATCAGAATTAGAAGGCTGAGAAGAACTACCCACCTCGAGTATTCTCTGTCTCTTCGTCTCCATGCAATCTTTGATCAAACCCCGACCCTGAGAAGAGGAACCTTCGACGGAGATTTCTCTTGTGCCGCCGCTTCGTTTCCTAGTCGGAAAGAAAGGAGTCATTGCTTTTAAAGAGGCTTGGATATCGATATTACCACCAACAATCTTATTAACTAGACTGGTCTTATCAAGATCGCCATTGTTCTTGATAATCGACTGATTGATACTTTGTTCAGTCACACGAACGTTAAACTTCAAGATAACACGTTTTTTCCTTGGAGTCGAATCAGATTGCTGCTTTTCTTGATCAATTCTCGATAATTGACTCTCGTCAACTTCCATTGAATTGATTTTCTTTGATCGATTAATCTCTGATGCTGCCATTGATGAATCGATTTTCTTTGATGGAAGCTCTGATTTATAATCTGCCATTATTGAATCGATCTTCTCTGATATTGGAAGCTCTGAAGCTGCCATTGAAATTATTCTCACTCTCGCACACTATCTATCTATCTCTCTTTAGGGTTTATTAAATTTTTTTGAGTGGCAGTTACAAACAACTTAAATAGGGTTTTGGGAAATTATTATCCTAATGGGTTTCGTAAATTACGAAATAAATATTTGACCCTTAATAAATATTTGACCCCTTTTTTTTTAATTATTATTTTCAGTATAAGAATTCCAGTCTTCTTGATATGCCGAATCTAATTAATATTTATCATTCTCTCTCTTTCTTTAATTAATGCTTGTTTGTTCACCAAGCATTGAGTGATGACGTTGACTCTTTCATTCGATTGGACAGGATTAGTTATCGGATATTTTTTAAAAATTTGAAACTTAATTAATAATCAGATCCAAATTATTAAAAAAAATTACTTACATTTGTTTGACTAAAGTTCGTTTATTTACAGTTAACTTTTATTTTTAAAAATGATCATTTATAAATTGTCTATGAATTATTATGAACGAAAATATTATGAATGAACATAATACTATATTTTGGCTCATATTTTTTACTCAATTTCAAGCCCATCATATTGTTAAATTCATTTGCTCAAATTATGACTATTTATTTTATAAAAAAATTACTTAAGAAAATTATAATATAATTGGATTCATTAAAAAAATTTAGTTAATATCCACTAAAAAAAATAAAAAAATAACGATAAAATATGAATTTATAAATGAATAAATTTTTTTTTATTTATGTTTGAATAAATTTTTTCTTTTTTTTTATCATTCGTTTCGTATTTGTTCATTCGAATTTCGACGCCCCCGACTTAAAGATCCAATCAATCATATTCTGCTATAATTCATTACATTTTGACGATTTTCGCCATAATTCATTACAGTTTGAACTGATTTTCTGATACTAGCAAAAAAATTAGAAGGAATTTATAAAAGTTAAAAAAATGATCTAAATATTAATTTAAGGTTCTAAATAGTCTTTAATTAAGACTTTAAGGACCATAAAATATATTACCCATTCTTTCTTTCTTTCTTTCCCCTTCACCTTCATCTTCTTCTCCACGAACGATCGACTACTCCCTCAAAATTCAAGAATGGCGACTCAGATCAAAATTCACTTCAATTCAACACTGTTTCTTCTGTTTCTCGGTCTATCGTCTTCAATGGAGGTTAGTAAAACCACACCCAATTCATTTACAACTCCCATTTTAATCATAAACTCGTTTTCTTTGTTCCTTCTTCCTCCAAATTCAGGAAGGAAGATATATAACCAAATCGTATTTCGACCACCATGGAAGCCTGGTCTCTTCCGAATTTCAAAAATTCATAACCCAGGAACTGGGTTTTGCCTCATGCGACCGGCTCCTCAATCCTGTCGTCAAATCTTCTGTTACGGATCGGAAACTGATCGGAGAAGGCTCACATCGTCGTCTATCGACTTCAATCCGATTATCAATGGATTCTCAGATGCCCAATTGTAAAATTGTGATCATCGAAAAATTGCCGTCTGGAGTCTTTGCCGATCCATTCGAGCTAGAAAATCTTCAAGGGCGTGGAGGTATGCCGATTTCATCAAAACTGTTGAAGATTGGTTTATATTTGAATTGATTGATTGATTGTTGAATGATGCATATCTGTTTATTGTTCTAGTGTTTAAGGATGTGGCTGTATTTGGTGATACGAATTTGGAACTTCCTTCATTCCTTTCAAATCGATCTGTTGTTGAAATTCATATGAATAGTAGTTCGAATCTCTCATCGAGACACCATTTTCAACTGGAAATCAACGTCGAGCTTCCTGTTCATGCTCGTTATCAGGTTAGTGAAATGGAGATGAAACTCTGAACCAAGATTTATTCAAATATGTTTTTAAAGTTCGATTCAGAGGCATGACTCAACGAAGCAGCTGCGCCGTCGTTCCTTTTTAAAGTTTGATAATAGTATACAAATGTGGAATTTCTAACTCACAATATTTCATGGGAATTCTTAAATTTGTCATTTTTTGCAGCCTTTAGATGAGAGTGGTTACACAAATGTGGAATTCGAAGAACCTGATGTGATCATGCACTGCATCAATGAGGCATTGCTGGATAATCATCATCAGAATTGTTTACTCGTCTCAAAACTCGACGGAGGTAAGAGAAACGACGTTGTCGTGTGGAGAATACCATCTGGGAAGAAGGCTCACTCTGAGTTTGTATCAGTAATCACTTTTTTTTCAGCTGTTATATCAACTCTTTCTATTGTTTGGGCTTCTGTGTTCTGTTCGAGCACAAATCTATCCAAGAGTGTAAAACAATTTTAGTTTGTTTATTCATTGTATTTTTGGGTTGTTAACTGATCAAGGAGAAATGCTAGTTGGTTGACTAGAAACATGTTTCATCTGGTTTTTAGAGAATGGTGGAACTCATCTCACAATCTTGTGGAACCAATTTATTTTTGGAATTTCCAAACACGGTTGAATTTGCTTTTTGAAATTTCCTTGCCATTTTTGGCTAAAGCTGAATAGCGTATTTTCCACCAATTCTATTCTTCCATTTACTTTAATTCAGGTATGTTCATTGTGTGTTTGGAGGTTGTCTCGCTCCAAAACACTATCAAAATGTGTTTTTTTTTATCAAATTTAGTGAGAAAGAGGTATTTTCCAGATCTGTATAATGTAGAAATGCCCAGTATAAAGGAACAAGTGCTTTTTTATTTTCAGGCTAAAATGAAAATTTTCATTTCAAGGTGTGTGACATTCCAGAAAGTAGTGCTCAAGGTTTTGCTTGGTGGCTTGGATCCCAAGAGTTTGCAAGATCAGTTGGGTCTTTGATTAAGTACACCACCAACATAATTCTCTAGCAACTTTGTCTTTGGCTTGCTGTGGGTACTAGCTCCCAAGCCTGGTGGCTAGGAAAACCCTTTCTGCAAATTTCACACCTGTATTTGATTTGCTCGAATACTTCGATTACTTTATCAGCGAGACAAAGCAATGCTACCTCCTCATCTTCATCCTCCTCTGAAATCGAAGACGTGGAACCAAAATTACCACTGTTTCCCTGTTCCTTGCTTCCCAAGAAACCTAATTCCTCTCCAGAATTCTAAGAGGGTGTCGACGAGCTTTCCTCCTTCCACAGTTTCTTGGGTCTCCCATCGGAATTAGAAGACCGAGAAGAACTGCCCACTTTAAGCAAAACCCGACCTTGAGACGAATTTTTGCCAGAGAATTCTCTTGTGCCGCTTCGTTTCCTAGTCGGAAAGGAAGGGGTAATTGCTTTTAAAGAGGCTTGGATATCGCTACTACCATCAACAAGCTTATTTAGACTGCTCTGATGATCATGATCGCCATTGTTTTTGAGAATCGACTGATTGATACTTTGTTCATGAGTCACATGACGAACAAAGACAGCACCGCTAATCTTCAAGATAAAACGATTTTTCCGAGGAGTCAGTCAGGTTGCTGTTCTTCGATTCTCGATAACTGATTCTCGGTAGCTTCCATTGAATCGATTTTCTTTGATGGAAGCTCTGAAGCTGCCATTGAATCGTTTTTCTCTGATGGAAGCTCTGTGAAGCTGCCATTGAAATTCTCAATCTCGCACACTATATATCTCTCTCTCTTAGGGTTTTGTTTGAAAGACTTTTAGTAAATTCATTGCACAGCTGTAGTGACTGGTAGTGTGTGTATATATATATATATATATATTTATATACTAACAGGAAGAAAAAGGATAGGGTTTTGGGAAATTATAATCCTAATGGGTTTCGTAAATTAGGAAATAAATATATCTGACAATTAAAAAAGTCGCATTTTTTTTTTTCATTCAGTATAAGAGTTCTAGTCTTCTTGATATACCAAATTCTCTCTTTCTATAATATTGCTTGTTCGTCGAGCATTGAGTGATGACGTTGACGCCTTTTTTTGATTGGACAGGATCCATTGTTTGACATTTTTTTTCTTTCTGAAAATTAATAATCAGGTCCAAACTAGGTTTTTTTTTTTTTTTTCCAATGTATTATAGACGATAAGGAAGTCAAAAGCAGGAGTAAAGAAGATTTTTTTTCTAAAAATAAAAAAGACTAATAGTTTTAATAATTTACAAATCAGACTGAATTTATCAAAATGCCACGATTTTCAACTGGAAATGAACGTCGAGATTCCTGTACACGCTCGTAAGCGGAAAATGGAGATGAAACTGTGAACTTAGAATTATACTCGACTCCGTCCCTAATCAAATTGTCATGTTTACAATGTAAAATACATCGAAAATATGACAGTTAATTAAGGACGGAAGTGGTACAAATGTGGGATTTGAAGAACCTGATGTCTTCATGATCTGCGTTGTATGAAGCATTGCCTGAAAATCAGACTTGTTTATACATGTGAAAACTTGACGGAGCTAAGAGAAACGGGGCCGCGTAGAGAAATGCTTGTTCATTGTCTAGAAACATTCTAATTTCATCTGGTATTTGGAGAATGCTGGAAATCATCACAATCTTTTCGAACCAATTTATTTTTGGAATTTCGGGGATACGATGGAGGATATCGATGATGTACGCATCCTTCTCCTTACTATTACAAATTTCATTATTCAATTCTAATACCTTCAAGCCATAAAAAAACAACCTTAATCGATTGTGTCAATACCGACCCACTGTTTCTTTACCTAATATTGTAAGAAGTGTGTTTTCTCCAGATTTGTATAATGTGAAAATGCCAAGGAGCAAACGCTTTTTGAATTTCAGGCTAAAATTTTTCATTTCAGAATATTTACACATTAGGAGAAAGTAAATGCAGGTGAAGTAAGAAGTGGAAATGGGAACACCCAAAAGAATCATAATATAATTTATTATATATAATAATACTATTTGCAACATTTGCCAAATGAATTACACAATACACACCATGACATTGACAAAACCTCCACCACCAAAAACCCAACTAACGCTGAACTGAAACGGAAATTATGGACAACAAGAAATCGACAATCAGCCAGTCACGTCTGGTGAAAAATCATTAGCAAACTGAGGGAAAAACCTTTTCTAGGTCATCTCTATGATTGAAATGAGCTGAACATTTGATCAAGCAGCCAATACAATGACCACGATGAGAAGCACAATGCCAAATATCACCATGAGCAAACATACCTGAAGGAACAGAAGAAAGGCTACAAGTTATTGTCCCATATTATGTGAATATCTTAAATTTCTCCAAAATCGATACAAAAACAATCAAAAATAGTTACCAAAGAGGAATTTGATCTTTGAGTCTTGGCAGCTTTCACAAGTTGGGATTTTGCCTGTGCAGTGGAAGCCTGTGCATTTTCAATATGGGAGCCAATATCATCTGCAACAAAAAAAATGGATATCATTTGACATAAATACAAGGCAAAGATTGCTGGTTTGATAAAGAAATATCCATCACTTACGGATCATAGTTCCTTGTTCATGCACAAGAACTGCAAGATCTTTGAAAATCTCATTCACTTCGCCAATTTGCTGCTGGATTTCACGAATTCCCTGCTCTCTTTCATCAATTATAGCTTCATTGAAGGATATCTCGTTGTCCAATAATAAGACTTCTTGTCTGGAAACAGAGAAAAAACCATAATACAAATCTTAGGCCCATGCTATGCAAGAATTGGTAATCAGCATAAAATGTATGCAAAATCTTAGACAGCATATACAATGTACAATAAGCCTTGAAGACAAAATATTGAATTGCAAGCCAACTTCTCTATCCACAAAATGTTTGGGTACAGGAATAACCTGAGCTAGCACTCAAGAAGCGTGTTTTAAAAAAACTCTACAAAGTAATTACTTGTAAAGTGTACATAGTTTACACTTTCAGCACCTCCCCAATGTATGGATTTGTAGAAAGTTGTAAATAGAACTCACCTTCTAGATTCCACAAGATGAGCACGCTGTTCCTGACTCTTATCTGGACCGATGTCAAGCTCACTTGCCGTGTAGCTGTATACAAAAGTCACACAGCACAAATTTTCAATCAAAAGGATCATAGCAGATTACAACACTTTTAGAAACGTACTAACAATTTAGGGTCCGTTCGTTTTGCGGTTTACGGATGCTCGAGCTTGCTTAAGCTTGCTCCAAACTGTCTCGAAAAACGTGTTTTTTACTAAAAATGATATCCTATTATCAATAGATTGAGAAAAAAAATATCTTCCACAAAATCAAAAATTTTAATGACAATGATCAGGTATAATCATCAAAATACATCCCAGAAGGTTACCTAGAAGGAAGAACTGCCTGAGGAACGAAAGGAGCGTATGCTGTCTCTCTCTCAGCAGCAAGTCGTTGAGCTTTCTGGAACTCTTTAAGAACCGCTTGAAAATCTTTTGCAAGTTTCGCATCAGCGATTTTTTGGCTTTGCTGGAGTATGACAAAGAATACAGGTCATCATGATAACAAAAGTAAGACTAAAATGTAGTTTTTAAAAGAAGGGATAAGTAGAACTTACGCTAACGTTAGTATGATGATCCGATTCACTAGCTTGTTTCAACTTTGCTGATGTATCCTTCACCAATTGCCCAATATGAAGCCTCGTCTTATGCCTGCAAAGTAAAAATCAAGTCACAATAAGACTCACTTCACAAAAGAAAGCATTTTCTCCAAACCATTACAACAATTTACCAATGAAAAATCTCCATACATCATTTCCCAATCCAATTTAACATTATCCTACCATAAAAACCTATATTTTTGATGAATCAACCCAAAATTAAAACCTAGGTAACCACATTTACAAACCATCGGCAATCCATTCAAACACTTACAGCTTCTCCCGGAGCTCCGGCGTGTCCTTCGGAGTGCCGAGGGTGTTGACGAGACGTTGGAACATTGAGACGGCGGTGTTGATCTGAAAGATACCAGAGGCGACGGCCTGAGTCGGGTCTTGTTGTTTACCATAATTATTCATCCGAAAAGGTCGCCCAGCTTCGATGTCTTGAAAGCTCATTGTTCCTTTCCTTTCCCAATTTTCCGTTCCTTTATTAAGAAATGCTGACTTTCCCTTTAACTCTCTCTCTCTCGAGAAAATCGAGGTGAATTTTCCAGAGAAAGGGAGAGGAAAGAAAAGCTAAATCGCCGATTGTGATCGATGGAATTTGTGAATGGATCAAACAGAGATGGATTTTTTTGTTACGTTTTTATTTTTAATGTTTTTTAATTGAGTAATATTTGTGCCGGCACGATGATGATGATGTATGGTGAATATTGTCGTTTATATGACACGTGGACGGTTAAGATTAGTCATATGGGCGGCGGAGTATAGTATTCCTCGTCATTTAACTTTTGAATTACGGTACGGTGTTTATTATTCTTGGTCCCTTTTTTTTTTTAAGATTATTCTGGTCCGTTTTGGTAATAAGAGTACATCCGTTATTTTATGAATAAATATATTAATTAATTAATTATTCAATAAAAAAAAAAAAATTGGATCCAAAAAAATATTATTTCTTTCTTTTTTGGAATTCATTCAATAATTATTATGTTATTATCTCAATAAAATTATTAAGTTATATTATAAACATTTTAAGTTTATGTAAAATATAAGATTAAAAGAGAGGTAAAACCTTCGATCCCAGCTTTTTCAAATGAAAAATTTTTTGTGATTAGCTCCCTATTATTTCGTATGCTGACAGTTAAAACAAAAGATTAATTTCATTTATCGGCAGTGAGATATTCGAAGAGACTTAAAAACCAAAATAAATTATAGTATTTATAGATTTTAACTAAATTAATATAGGGAAAAACTTGTCTCATTCTAACGCATGACGTCTAAAAACCAACAACAAATTAAAAAAGTCCATGTGAAAAATTAAATTAAATCTTATTTTTTAAATTTATTTTTACTAAAGTTGTATGTGGTTCACGTTTTATTAAAAACTTAAAAGTGAAGAACTATTGAAATATTTTAATTCGTTTTATATACATAAATTTTATGTCTTCATTATTATATTTTATAATGGGTTAGTGAATCCCAAAAAATAATCGTGAAAAGCAATTTTAATGTAATGATTTTTTTGAATGCCAAACAATCCTTATAATATATATATATATATAAAGATACATGCCACTTATCTAATTATTATTCTTTGTTGGATTTAAGACCTCCTATTGATGTAGGAGGCAAGTTTTTTCCATTAATATATAACAAATTAATTATAATTATTTTAAATTTATTTTAATAATTACTCATTCACTCTCGCAATATATTTTTTTTTAGATTTTTTATTTTATCTTAAAATAAATATTTTTCATATCTAATTTAGATCAAAATATGTTAAATTTTTCTCTTCACCTTATTATTTGTGTCAATATTTAAAAAACATATATTGAGAGATTGAGGGAATATAATTTTATTAGAATATAATTTTTATTTGTTTTAAATAAATTGTAAAAATTGATAGAAATTATCAAAATTTGATTTGATAATAAAATATGTAATGAAAAAACTCAATTTTATTGTTTTATATTGTCTATAAGATAAAATAGTCGGATAAGTAATTATCAACACTGCTAAATTAATGGTTATGCAAAATGATGATATTAAATTAACAAAAGAGAAAAATAAAGAATGCTTAATTTAATTAGGGAAATGTTTAGAGAAGACAAAGAGAAGCTAGTTTCCAGATAACACATTTTATTTATTAAATCACAACAATCAAAGGGGTTGGACTAATTAGAGCTTGCTCGATCGTCGGGTTCAAATACCCTATCCTTATATCTTGACACATTCTTGTTTACACAGTGTTACACAATTAATATTAGTGTGCGAGAGTGAGAATGAAATATGTATTATCTTTTATGTGGGGCTAAAATTTATATATGTTGTTATGTTATGGCGGGTTACATATTGTGAATATAATAAGTTTATATTTTTTTTTTTATATGTTCCAGCAGAATTCGATCATTCAATTTTAAAAAAGGAGATAGATGTCTTAACCATTCGATCATGTCGTGTTGGCTTATAGTGATTATGTAAATATACACATATATTACATATATTGAGTTGTAGTTAAAATTAAAGAATGGATATGAAAAAGATGATATATTAAATTAAAGAGAGAGCATAAATTACTTTAGTTAATTGGGGAGATCATGTACTTAATTTAAACATAAGACGAAGAGAACTAGTTTCCAAATCAACTTGATTTGGGATCTGATCGCTCTCCTACCTATTATTGAATCATCATTACATTAATCAAACGGTTGGACTAAGACCCATACACACAACTTACGGAATACAATATATATTGAAAAAGATAGAAAATGAAACAGACTTGAATCGAAACATGGAGTACGTAGTCCAAATCATAATTCTTCTTTGCTAGTCGGTAGCTTGCTAGCGAAGGTAGTGTAACTTTCCCAGCAAGAAAGATGTCGTCAGCATTTTCATCAGTGCAATACAAGCAAGGTTGTTGACTCTTGGTGTCTTGTTTAAGATGAGCAAGGCAAGCTTTCACACCTTCCCTAGCCTTATTAATCACAACTTCCCAATTGCTTAGCCCTCCGTCGTCAGCCACTCCTTAAAAATCACCATCATGGCAAAGGTAAACACCCCATGAGGCTTTCCTCCGGTGACCCAATCAGGCATGTCACCGGAATATTCCTCCGACTGACACCCACTTAGCAGAATTTCTTCGTCGGGCTTTGACTCGTCCAAACTTTTCAGTGCCCGTGGGGCCAGCCGGAACTTGAGGCTCGCATTCTCACCAAACAATTCCAGCAAATGGGCGCCAATGTCTGGCGAGTCAGATTGTGTCAGTGATTGTAAATGTTGCAGGATGGATTCGATAGGGATGCCTATTAGCTAAAAAGAATTTTGTAAGGGACTATTGTCGACTTTGATAGAAACATGAGGACCAATTTGCTCTTTCTCTTGGGCAATGAGTCCTCCACTGAGACAGGAATCGGCTAGGATTGTGAAGCTTACTCCCTTTGGAATACGATTCACCATTTCTCGAAAGTCCACATCTGTATTATGTATATATAAAGATCAATTAATTTCTTTATTTTATTTTCAAAATCCTAAAAAATTGTAGGAGGGCGGGAATGATCGAAAATTTAATAATAATATGATCATATATAATTGTGAAAGAAAATAACATTAATATACACTTATTCCATCTTTAAATAGAAATGTTTTTATTCTTTAAAGATTTATGAAAAATGATGTATCTCTTTTCGGTTTATGCCACAAATTAATCCATTGAAGAGAAGTAAATTATATATAGGAAAGGTTCAACCTAACCTAATGATATCAACTTTTCAATAAATAAATAAATAAAAATAAAATATATATATATATATATAAATCAAATGATACAGAACACATACAGATTAAAGGAACAATAGGGAAGCTAATACAAATGATAAGTGGTACCAGATTTGACGATCTAAAGTCTGAGTTGGAAATGAGAATCCTGGATCTCTAATATACATACTAAATATATCTATTTTATGTACACTGGTAAAAGTTCTCTATAATCGGTTTGCAGATGCTGCACGTAAGCACATAGATCGGTTTACGTACTGGCCAGAGAACTCGGAGAACCCTTGGAAAAGCTATCTTGAAATTAATCTTGTGATTTCAAAAGGGTTGTTCCATTTCTTGGATAATCATTCTGTGGCTATATACTTCCTCATCTTAACATTCTCATCCTTGAGCAATCCTATGGCTGAACTGAGAGCTGCCTAATAACTTCTCTCTTTTCTTCGTCTTTCACTGTTAGTTCCTCCTTCTGAATCCGAAATCCGATTCTCTCTTTTCAGTACTCTCTTGATTTCCATCCACATCATCTTGATCGAAATATTCATCTAGCCGGCCTTTTATCCCACGTGTTTTCTGACAGTCGGAAGAAAAATCAAAACAACAGTATATAAGCTCAACAACGGGGAAGCAAAGGAACGAATATGATGCGGATGAATCTTGTTTTCTCTCTTCAGTTTACTGAGCTCTTCTCCCATTTTTGAGTAACATTCTTCTGTATCTCTTTTATCCTCGTCGTTTTGCAATATTTGATCCTTCAGGACACTGTTTTCTTCTCTTAGCCTCATCATCATTTCAGTTGCATCCTTCTCCATCTTGAATTTTTCTTCATCTTTCTCTACCAGTTCATGGCGAGAGTATCTTGTTTTCCTCCCCGAGACTCTATATTTCTTCCTAATTAACTTCATCACTTCAACAATTTTGTTATCTTCCTGATCAATTCCTTCGTCGTCTTGGAATTTTAGTTCAGGGTCCACAATTTCTCCATCAGCATGAGTTTCATTTTCATGATCAGGATCTCCAACTTCAGACAATATTGCATAGCTCTTAGAATCTAAACTCTCGGAGCAGCTATCATCAAAATGAGAATCCACGACGTGGAGCTTTTCAGATTTTATTTTTGTTGAAGTAAAAGGTGATCCCAAAGTTGAAACTAGGCGAGTTCCATGATCTGACTTGATTAGATGATCATAACGTTCAGCCAAGGAACGGTAATCTTTAGAGAAACTTTCAAACATGTCAATTAGTTGCGGCCTTTTCTTGCAATACATCTCAGCACGCTGTGCAAAGGAATCTCCGTCTCCCACCATCAATTTCTTCATTGTCGTAGTATTCTCTTCCAGATCATCAAGAGTTGCTTTAAGCCATGGAGATTGTCTGTGACTATCTCGGCTGCCAAACCACCACCAGGGTGAGGACTCCTTCCATGCAGGAAATTATAAAAATACACCTAACCCTAAAAGTTCGACATGAAATAAGAAGTTTTGGCCTAAATAAACATATATACATGTCAAAATGATATTTTGGATAATTAATTTAATTAAACGAAAGTAAGACCCGGATATAGTCCGGAAATACTATTCTTATAGTGTATTTGTGTGTGCTAATTAATTAACTCGAAAATAGAATTTCCGGAAATACACTCGTTTTTTAATTAATTATAATTAGCAGTCATGAAAATACCATTTTTCACATTCACTTCCTAGAGTTGTCATGTATAAAAATGCCCACCCTCCTTCCATGCCATCTCTCTGTCTTTTCTTCTCCGACTGTCATCATAAGTAAAATGTATCAATCACTACAAACCTTCCAGCTTTAACAAGACATTAATTAAATTTATATATCCCCTCCATCTGTTCTAAATTAGATTGTAGTTATACAAATTAAGAAAATTATCACATAAATTCATTTTTCAACATAATTATGATTATATAGATTAAAAAATCCTTAAAATTGTAATTAATAATCAATTACATGAAAAAAGTACATGAAAAATATGAGGGTGAAGTTGGTGAGGATATAATGAGTAAACATAATTAATATTTCTTAAACTTATTAAGATTTGTATCTAATTAATTTGTGATAAAAAATTATATTTATATTTGCATTTAATTTGGGTCGGAAGAAGAATTTATTTAAACTCGTAGCACAATGGCCTCGTAAACAGGGCCAAGCTTCTTATCTGTGGTGCCATGACCACTGAAATGGAAGACGAAAACATCTCCCGGTTCAACTTGACCGATCATCCTGTTCAATGCGGCCTTAATGTTAACAGCATTTTGATCCTCAGTCTGATCGGCTGCATCGGTTAAGAGCTCGATATTCTTCGGTTCGAACCCAAAGTTTTGGACCAGAATCTCCAGCATGGATACGACGTCCTTTATGGCAGCCATGCAAGAAGGGACGTACTTCGGAGTTTTCATAGTTGCAACCCACCAGAACTGCCAACCTCTTGCTCCCTCCTCCGCTCGCCATTTTCTCCTCAAATTGACTTCAATAATCGATTAGTTTGTTGGATAAAACAGTAGATTTGAACTTGTGTGGATTAAGAAGCTAATTTGGCTTGGGTTTATATAAAGCTTTAATTTTGAACATGCACATGCAGGGTGGCCCTAAATAATAAAATGGTGGCCTAATTATATACTACCTCCGTCTCAAATTAGATGTAATAATTTGTATTTAATTTGGGACGGAAGTAGTATTTAATTAGTATATACTTTATAGAGTTTAATTTTGAACGTGCATGTACACGGTAAATAATTTTTTTTTTTTTTTTTTTTTTTTAAAGTGGTAAATTAAAATTACAAGTTATCACTAAAAAAACATGGTGGCCTACAAAAAGAATTAATGGTGGCCTAAATAAATAAATATTCGCTTTAGAGGTTTAATCTCATCGTGCATGGACATGCCGACATGGTAAGTAATTTTTTTTTTTTTTGAAAGTGGTAATTAAAATTACAAGTTACCACTAAAAAAAACATAGTTGCTAATTAAAATAGTTTGTTTGTTGATTAATTTATTTATTTTTTGAATTTTCTTTTTTTAATTGCTTGTCTGGTGGCTTGGTCGAGTTTAATGTGGTGTGAGACACGCATATGATATATAAAAGGTGACTAATGATCTAATGATTAAAATATCGTCTTTTTTAGAATTTCGTCAAGAACGTAAAAAGAAAATATATGAAGAAAAATAAATCGAGAAATTATAAAAATGCCATCGAATTCTAATACATGGACGAGAAAATGAGTTTTCGTGTTTTTGTAGACAAACTACACTTTTCGTATACACCATTACCGGGAAATTAGTGCTAATTAAGTGATTAATAATTTTCGAATTTGTCAAAATCGGAACAAGAGTCCCGATTATACGAGACACGGAAGAAGCTATTCTCGGTGTTGTAGAATACGGGAGACAGAGGCGTTTGACACGTGGCGGACATGCAGCAAAAATTTGACCCGGATTTATCAAAACCGGGACACATAAATTCAAAATCAGATCCCTTTCTCCTTCACATAGATCGTCTTTCTTCTTCTTCTCCACAAAAAAATTCCAGGTGTTTTTTTTATCTGTCAATTTCGTCGGAAAAATTTGATTTTTGCTCTCTCTTGAATAGTACTTGGAGAAAGACATATATTCAGGTATTTTTTTTTAATTTGTTCGTAATTTAGCGCGTTAAATCAATTTAATTAATATTTTTTCGGAAATTCTTCAATTGGGAGTTGTTTTCGGGTTTGTTTTGTATTTGTTGAGTTTTTGGTGGGTTATTCCTGTGTGAAAGTTTGTTGTTTGATTTTCCGTTCCATTTTTGTCGATTTGAATTTTCAGAATTTATGTCCGAATTTGTGAGTGATTTTTGGTTCGACTTTCGGTCTGGTTTTTTCTAACCGATTTTTCGGACCGATTTTTGGACCGATTATTTGCGGTTCAATTTTTCCGGTCCGATTTTTTCCGGTCCGATTTTTAGGTTCTGTTTTTACCGGTTCGAAAAATATATTTAAATAATAATCTGTTTTAAATAAATATGTAAAATTAATAATAAATTTTTTTAATAACTAGTATCAATATTTAATTTTAATAATAAATTATTTTGAATAACCCGTATAAATAATCGCATCGTGTCGGTTTGTTCCGTTTCGAATTTTCTGTTTCTTATTTGTTCATTAATCGTAAGCAACTCTTAATTTTATTTTTCACAGGTTATGGCGCAGAAATCTTCATGGATTTCTCAGGGACCTAAGGAGGAAGATCTATTATGGTTTCAGCCACAACATAGATCGCTGCATATTTATTCATCGGACGAGCAGTGTGATAGGGTGCTAATCGTTCGGAGAGCCGACGCATTCTTTTGGGAGTGTAGGCGGGAAGACATCTACCGCATACCTCGGGTGGATGAGTTTATAAAGATGATGGGGTTTGGGTTAGTATCGACCGTAGGTTATATGGAGTATGACCATTATCTCCTGACAGCAGTTGCCGAGCGTTGGAGGCCCGAAACTCACAGTTTCCACCTATCCGTAGGCGAGGCCACCATCACGCTTGAAGATGTGGAGGTATTACTGGGTCTACATACTGATGGTTTGCCCGTTACGGGTAGAGAGTCCATTGCAATTGCTCCACCCTCGTGGTCTTGGACCTCGACTGGTTGCATAGTCCCTCCCGCGTCTCAGTCGTCTGTTATTTCTTTTGGACCCCGACCTGTTGGGAGCAAAAACTCGGATTCGGGCCAGTCATTCGGTACAGGATGAAACACACCACTAAATTGTTGTCTCCAACCATCCCATGTGTGGCAACGATGAACTAGATCTAGACGACGAACGCCAAGTGCCTTCCTAACAGCCATTACATGAGAACAAGGAATCCTGTGAGTGTCCCACTCTAAACATGTGCATGAACCCATGTCAAATTGTACAGTGTGTTCACGGCCCGCAACTCCGAGACGCAACGACGGAGATATGACACTGAACGTACGACCGGGACAGTTTGGATATAATGATACTTCGTATCGCCTGGCGGGCATCTTGTTGTCTTCGAATGTCTGAGACGGGATCGGTGCAAGAGCAGATCTATGTCTATTTATTTTTGCCATCTCGTCCTTAAAAATCGCCATAGCTTTGGCGTGAGTGGCCTGGACTAACGCCCTTATTGGCAAGAATCGATCGCCTCTAAGAATGTTATTGTAACTCTCCGCGTCGTTGGAAGTAGTTACGTCCCATCTGTAGAATCCGTCTTGGAACAATGTCAACTTCTCTAGGGGAATACGTTGAAGATATGTAGCTGCATGATGACTCGTTTCTATAAGATCTGTCCAAGCCTTCATATGTTTAGTCTGATCCAATGCGGTACAAACGGCCCAACATAACCCATATATTTCTTTCTTCTTCGGGACGCTTGCAATCATATTGACACGAACGTGCTCCATGCAGAACTTGTGCAGATGTAATGTTTTAAGTGATGGATTAATTTGAATTTAGAATTACAACGACAGTTTGGATGTCATCATCACCTGTGAACTCCCCAGTTCGGAAATTTTCTATCCAGCTTCACGATTGCAGAAAGGATGCCCGAATGACGATCAGAGATGATGCAAGTGAACGTATCTTGCAGAACGTATTTTTAAGGTATTTTAAGAACCAATACCAGTTGTGGTTCGACTCCTCGTCTATGACGGCATATGCAACTGGCACGACTCTGTGGTTAGCAGTCTTCACAAGCGCAACGATCGCCTTACCCTTGTACGCCCCTCTGAGATGCGTTGCATCAACGGTAACTACAGGGTGACTGTGCTGAAATGTGCGTTTCGTCGCACCGAAATGCCAAAATACGTATCTGAATAAATAACAGAAATCATAAAAATCTATTTTTAAGACATATTACCGTGCACAGTAAACATAATCCGTACCTGAAAATCTTCCTCCGACTATGTATCACCCCGTCCTCCTTCTTGAACTTCCACTGGACTTTCGTCCCATCGTTGCAGTGTTCAAGAGCTCGCATGTAACTGGGCAGTTGGCGAAAATTTGTCTCCCAATCTCCATATACCTGGTTCAGTGCTACTCGCTTGCCGTCCCAAGCTTTTTTCCGCCCTATTTTACAGCCGAATGCTGCTTCGTAGTCATCAATAATGGATTTGATTGGGTAATTTGGACGTTGGCGAATCTTACCAGTTATGACGTGGGAAACATGATTTTGCGAAATATTTCGATCATCCCGTCTCGTTGTTTGCACCGTCACAATTATGCCCCTCGCACCACACTGTCATTTGTCACGTACGATAATTCGCTCTTATACGAAGCACGGATCCTCCAATTGCATACAGTACCGTTAAACGGCTTATTAGTACGTCTGTTTGGACGATTTATGCATTCTGCCGCCCATCTCGTCTGATCTGACACCGTAGTGCGATGCTCTGCTCCCCGTCTAGTTGACCAAATGGCTATCGCACCCTGAAGCTCTTCCTTGTTCGAAAAATGCGTTCCCAGCTTTATGGTGCTAGGGTCACCATTTTATAACTCTAGACAACTAGGCATGCGGCAGTTTGTTACCTCATCAGGTCCATCCATATTGCTGAAGACATGATAATCTGCAACGCGAGGAAATCCTCGTCGGAGGGCCCGTATCCCCGCCGTCCGCGAGGCCTACTACTCGACTCTCCCCCGGCATTGAATCTCGATGTTCGACCCGAATTATGAATCGGATGGTAGCTTATGAACAAGTCACGACTCCAAGAATGATGTTGATACATCAATGATAATGTAGCATCATCATTGATGACAATACATTGCTTATCACCGTTATCAATGGCGAATACGTAGATTAGCCTCAATTGTACCGCTTCTCTTTCAATGCAGCATAAATGCACATTACTTGGGAAAAATCATCATAACTCAACCTATCTTCGATCAAATACGTTGCGTCGGCAACACTACATACAACGATCTTGCCATCGACATATTGTATAGAACTCGTCCAATATAAATTTAAATATGAAGACATATTTAATAAAAATTTAAAATTAATACGAAGGAAAAAAACTGAATTTGATATTGAAAGATTGTGAAAAAAAATGAAGAAAGATTGTGAAAATGTATATTGTGCCGTGAGACGTTTATATAGGCAAAAAATTTCCCGGATACATCATTTACGGAACAAAGAAATCGGTAATACCAAAATCGGGTAAAGTCCATTCCCGGTAACACCGTATACGGGCAAAATAGCGCATAATCCATTCCGGTTTTGCCATTAACGGGTCCGGTTTTGTCGAATCCGGGAATAGCATTCCCGTATTTCCCCGAAACCGGGTATAAGCATTCCCGGTTTTGCCATTACCGGGCTCGGTTTTGTTGAATCCGGGTATAAGCATTCCCGATTTCCCGATATACGGGTATACAGTTAATTAATTACGATTAGCATGTCCGATTTTGAAAACTCCGAAAATAGTAAACGATGTTCACCTTTTAGGGCTCCGTTATACAACAGTGCGCGGCCAAAAAAAATACTAAAATCTATTGTTTTACAGTTTTTAATTTTTCTTTTTAATGCATAAGATATTTACTTTTAAAAATTATTGAATTAAGAGCATTATAACTCAAACCTTTAACATAATCCAACTGATCGTTCATATTGATATATGCATTAATGAAACATCAACTGATCGTTACATATTGTTATTATTCATCCTAGCTAGGTAATTAATTATACAATAACTCACAATAAAATTCGATTGATTTATAAATCTATATGTTAAAAATAATCCCATTCACACTTTAGGATCACACGTTAATATAATTGACTTTGTTTTTGCTCGCCTAATAATTAAAAAATATATATGGAGATAAACACAATATTAAGTATCCAATGTGTGTTTCCGATATATATCTTTCAAATTCGGAAAAGAAAAACGTGCCTAATCAATAAAATTATCGGATGATCATGTGATCATGTGCCCTAGAGACGATCATGTGGCTTTAAATATTTATACTGATTCGGGGAACGCTATACGAAACTTCATTGTAAGAGCTATTTGTTAATAAATTGAGTACACAATTTTTGAAATTTAAAATGATCATGTGCTTTAGAGATTGATCGTACGTGGACTTCCAATTTTTTAACGATCAAGCTGGTTGATCTACTATCGTCACAGAATTGAAGTTGAGGGAGTTGGATGAGACAAGCGCACACATGTTTTTTTATAAAGGAGAAATTAGTATCATTAATAATTAAAATTATCAAATTGAGTTGTGTCAATATCGATAATCATAAGATAAAATTTCTAGTCTTCTAAATTAGATAAAATCTTAGATATTATTAAAAATGTTTTCATAAATTAGATAAAATTTCTAGTCTCATATTCGAGTTCCAATAGGACGTGCAAGATATAGAACACAAAGTTACCATAAATTTTATAATTAATTGGTAGTTTTATACTAACACACACCCATGTGCTGACACCGAAAATAGTTGAGATCATGAACAGTCCGAGACTTGAAGTGAAAAAGTGAACAATCCTGAATTTTGTGTTTTTGAAAAGTATTTTGAAATATTAAGGGTTGAGTGGGCTTATTTGAAAAACTTACTCGAAGGATTTGGCTTATCTCTTCATCACCCGATTCATCACAACTCTTGAGTAACGGGTAATAGTAATACTATTCCCACAAAGGATTTTATGAAATTCACGAAAATGTACTTTTAGTAATAGGATTCGTGCGAATAGCAATTCCCGTAAACAACACCATGACAAGATCATTTTGAGAAAAAAAGGATCACAATTCCAAAGTAATCCAAGTTACTGCCATAAAAGTTTCAACATCACTATTCACGTTAAAACTATCCAGAATCCTGAATAAAATTCTTAGACGGATTCAAATCAAATGAATTAGCGAGTGAATTTGTAGCTTTTTGAATTGATCCTTCTTACATCATACGTGGTAATTTATTCTTCTTGTAATTTTTGACGATGAACGCATTGAGGTAGTTGACAAAATTTGTTTTATAATATTTAAGGTTTAGGATTTAAACGAACGTAATATTTATTTTGTTTAAAAGAATGAACATTTATGAAGATAAAATTAAAAAAAAAAAATGAATAGTACTGTAGTTTAATTAGGGAGATGTTTAGAAGCTAGAAGACAAATTACGAGAAGCTTTGTTTCCCAATTACACATTTAATTTATTTAATCACAACAATCAAACGGGTTGGATTAAGACCCATACAATTTGGAATAGTACATTAATTGAAAAGAAAGAAAATGAATAAGACTTTCAGTATCGAAACAGGTGTGATCGATATTGCCCAAATTATTTTTAATTTGAAATCAAAATCAAACAGCTACGTACGTATAGTCCAATCATAATTCCCTGCTAGCTAATTGAGCTAGCTTAATTATAATTTCCAAGCAAGAAAATGTCGTCAGCATTTTGATCAGTGCAATACAAGCAAGGATGCTGAGTCTTAATATCTTGTGCTTTCACGCCTTCCCTAGCCTTAATCACAACTTCCCGATTGCTTAGCCCTCCGGCGGGAAAATCCTTGAAAATCTCCATCAATGCATAGGTGAATGCGCCGTGAGGTTTCCCTCCGGTGACGGAAGCAGGCATGTCGCAAGAATATTCATTAGACTGACACCCGCTTAGAAGAATTCCCTCGTCGGGCTTCGACGAATCCAAACGTTTAAGTTCCGGCGGTGCCAGCCGGAATTTAAGGCTCGCGTCGTCACCAAACAATTCCAGCAAGTATCCGGCGATGTCTGGCGTGTCGGATTGTGTCAGTGATTGTAAGTGTTGCAGAATAGATTCGATAGGGATGGTTCTTGGCTTGGAAGAATTTTGTGAGGCACTAATATCTCCCTTGATGGAAACATGAGGACCAATTTGCTCTTTCTCTCGTGCAATGAGTCCTCCACTGAAACAAGAATCGGCTAGGATTGTGAAGCTTGCTCCCTTTGGAACACGATTCACCATTTCTCGAAAGTCCACATCTGTATGAAGATGAAGATCAATTAATTTTTTCGCCCAAAGTCAGAAACTTCGGAAAATCTCAAAAACTCGTAAGATGGCTAGAATGATCCGAAACTTTATTCTAAAATCTTTAAAAATATAAATAATATATCCATTATAGTAAATATTATCTCTGTTCCAAAAGATTTGTCTGACTTTAATATCTATGATGTATCGAAAAATCAACAATTATTTCAGAATATAAAAAATATCTACCCTAATTACTAAATGTCTAATTACTAAATGCCATAAGAAAAACGACAAGTAATAGAGACCGATCGAAAAAGTACTTAATTAATGTATATATGTATGCATATAGACTGACCAATTATGAGATTGAAATCACATGGCACAATGGCTTCACAAACACGGCCAAGCTTCTTGGAATGTGTTGTGGTTCCATGGCCACTATAATGGAAGACCAAAACATCTCCCGGTTCAGCTTGACCGATCATCCGGTTCAGTGCGGCCTTAATGTTAACAGCATTTGGAATATTCTCATTGGATTGATCAGCCGCATCGGTCAAGAGATCGATATTTTTCGGTTCGAACCCAAAGCTTTGGACCAGAATCTCTTGTATTGAAACGACGTCGTTTATGCAGCCTTGCAAGTCGTGTCCCGAGTTTGCATAGTTGCAGCCTACAAGAACAGCCAATTTCTTGCTCGCCATTTCTCCTCAAAATTAATTAAGCTAATATGAATTTATTTTGTTGATAATTTGAACTTGATTGTGTGGATTAAGAAGCTAATTTGGCTTGGGTTTATATAGAGCTTTAATTTTGAACATGCATATACATGGTAACGACTAACTTTGGTCGCCTAATTAAAATAATAAGTTTATTAATTGCTTGTTAGCAGGCTAATTGGTCAAGTATGATGTGCCTGCAAGCAAAGGATTGTTTAAACGTACATTAAAACAACTAATACAAGGAAAGAAGAGAAAATAGAACGAAAATTTTATAGATATATAGGTTTTTATTTGTTTTATAAGTCGTTTTTTTAAAGTTTTTCTGACTATTCTCACAACCGACAACAGTGAGATTAATCACTCCTTCCAATTCTCAACGTACGAAATGATAGAAACTGGCGACGGAAAAAATTAAGGGCTGGGTTTTATATCGTTTTGATTGATATATAAGATTATATACACATAGGATATAGTGCCTTGGACAAATTTTTTTTTATTTCGCCACATATATGAACACTTTAATTTGTACTTTTCCGTCGCTTTGGACGATAAGTCTGAGATTAATTATGGAATTAAGAGATAGGTAAAAGGTGTAAGCAACATCCAACTCATTGTTTAATGTTATTATCCACCCTAGCTAGTTAATATAATTCGGATTGTAGATCCATAGGTTATAAATAATCTTATTCACACTTTAAGATCACACGTTATTATTTGGGAAAAAAAGAAAAAGACTCTTAGGCTTGTTTTTGTTCATGAAATAATTGGAATTTATGGAGATAAACACAACATCGATATATGCGTTTCTGATATAAACATTTCAATTCGGAAAAAAAAAAAATGTGCCTAATCACTAAATTTATAAGTAATGTATACACATTATTTTAGAGATGAATACATCATGTGATCATGTGATAATTAACACTAGAGGTGATCATGTGATCTAATTCTTTTATACTTAATCACTGAGCGCTAAATCAAATTTCGGTTTGTATGGACAATTTGTTTTTTTAGAAAGGTACTATTTTTATTTAATCAAAATCAGAAACTTGTACATCAGCATAAGCTAAACCAAGAATGTCTGCTGGTAATACATTTCAGCTATAATTATTATCAAAGAGAACTGCATTCCTAACTAAATTATGTGTTATCATATTTGTTTGTCTACGAATCTATTTTAACGAGAAATAAAGAAACTGCATCGATATCTCTTTATATTGCGACAACAACATGCCAATTTCATTTATTCCACTATCAGCTTTATGGAAAGTATTGACAAGAGATTGTCAATCTGATTCAACCATAATTGATGAATATCTTTGTTGAAGATGCCATTTCAATGTTTCTTTGAATGCTATAGTTTCCTGCAGCAATGGAGAAACTACCAGCCTTATGACCCGAAAAACCTCCCTGCAATTTCCTACTACCATCCTTGACCACCGCTCCATAACTTGTTAGTCCCATTATTTCATTAGCAGCTCCGTCAAAATTACATTTAAAAGATCCAAATGGCGATTTAATCCATCTGCATTCATGCTCTGTGTTCTCCAATGTGATTCCTTCTCTAGCCTATTGTGTATTCATTTGTGCTATCTGCCATTCCTGTAATTCTCTCATGACATTATTCACAACAATTCAAGTAGGCATTCTTCTTTGCTCCCAATACTACAAGTTTCGTGTTTTCCAAATGTGTCATAATAAATAACAAATTTCCTCCAATTTGTGACTCGGTCCCTGCATAAGAATTTGCATTACGACATTCAACTCCTCCCCTTGTAACATATATCTCCTAACAATACACTGCATTTTGGCATCTCAATAAAGCAT
Organism: Rutidosis leptorrhynchoides; assembly: GCF_046630445.1. NCBI lineage: Eukaryota > Viridiplantae > Streptophyta > Magnoliopsida > Asterales > Asteraceae > Rutidosis > Rutidosis leptorrhynchoides. Next base: position 30,656 of record NW_027266665.1, read on the forward strand.
GAGAAATTGTCTCTCGTTATGTGCAAGAAACATATGATTCCGGAACCACCATGCGTCGCCTTAATAAAGTATCCCTGGTTGGTAGTATTCCTTTACAGGCTCTCCAAAGAAATTCTCTATAATTCGGCAGAGTGTTCATTTTCCATATACGCCTCCATATCACATTATTTTCCAAAGTCGGTGACGACCTCATATGTTGAACAGCTAGTCGATACCCAATTTTCACCGTGTAATAGTCTTTGTAGTTGCCGTCCAAATTAGTCGATCTTGGCAGTTAACCCTTGGCAATGCTAATTTAATGATTCTATCAGCATCAATATCACAAAAAATTCTCCTAATCAGTATAACATCCCAATCTATCCCATCTTCTCATATAAGATCTTTAACTTGTAAATCTTCTATATTGTCAAGCGTAGGTGTTTGTACATAAAAATCTCTATCATCTGGCATCCAAGGATCGTTCCATACTAAAACATAAGCGCCGTTATTAATTGTTCATCGAGTTTCACACTTTAACACATCCCTACTTCACAAAATGCTCTTCCAAATAAAATTAGGATTATATCTGACACTTACATCTAGAAATCCACTCCTAGAATAATATTTAGCTTTGAGAATCTGGGGTGGAAGAGATGATGGATTATCAAATAGATTCCATCCTTACTTAGCAAGCATAGCCAAGTTGAACAAATGAATTAATCGGAACCCTAATCCTCCTGAATCCTTCGGTCCACATAAACGATCCCAAGAAAACCAATGGATTCTCGGTGAGCCATTAGTTTTCGTACCCCACCAAAAGAAATTCATCATCTTTTGTAACCCATCACAAATCTCTAATGGAATGAGGAAAACATTCATACGATAAGTGGGTAAGGCCTGCGCCACAGTCTTAAGCAAAATTTCCTTTCCCGATTGTGACAAAAATTGAGTCTTCTAGTTACTTAGACGAATTTGCAACCGTTCTTTCAAAAACGAGAAATTTTGTCTCTTATTCTTACCAATCAGAGATGGTAATCCAAATATCTTCCATGATCAAGTGGGATATACACGTCCAACATCTCTTTAATGCTGGTCAATTTTCATCATCCACATTGGAGCTAAAAGATATTTCCGAACTTCTGATAGTTAACTGCATATCTCGATGCTCTTTCATAATCATTTAAAAAAAAAATTATTGCCTCAGAATCTGACCCGTTTGCTCGAAAGAAGAATAAATTATCATCAGCAAAAAATAAATGAGACATTGAAGGTGTTCGTCGAACAACCCTCAATCCATGAATCTATCATTCCGTTTCAACTTGTCTTGGAAAAAATGATAGCCCTTTAACACACTAAATAAATAAATATGGTGACAACGGATCTTCTTGACATAATCCTCTCATTGTTTTGACAATAGAACCTACTTCAGCACCATTTAATAATACATTGTATTGATACAAGTTACACACCATTTAATAATATATTTGTTAATACGTTGAATATAAAAATAATAAAAAATTGAAATTATCATGTTATTTTAAGATTGACGTATGTGGACTATCAATTTTTCATGTAAGAAAATGAATGTACAATCCAATTATCCAAAAGTATAAGATGATTAAGAGGACGAAAACGAGGTTGCATACTGTTTATAGTGCGACGCCTTAGTGTTCCGTTTATGCATTTGAATTAAATGTTTCACTGATCGAGTGGCGAACCTAGTTCTTTTGGACCTTATTTCATCTTAATGAAATTAGCAATTTTGTATTAAGGGATTCGATGACTAAAGCATTTGCTTCCTAAAAAAATTATAAATTCAATAAAAAAAATAAATTTTAAATGGATAAATTAAATCGAGCATTATAAAAAAATGAAATTAGCAATTTTAGCTCGATGAGAAACACTTGCGTATGAGACAAGTTTTCGGCATTTTAAATTTAAAAAAAGAAAAAGCTATAAGATGAAAGAGGCTGGAATTGGAAATTTACATTCAACTCATCGAAATAACTCACAAACAACTAATAACACAGTGAAGAGAAATTCTTAAAATACATAAATCACTCCATTAAAAAATGAGACATAATATGTCTGTCGAAATCTGAAATCTGAATAGAATGTGTAAAGATGATGCGTTACATCAATAATATCTAAAAAAAATTTCCACAGTGAAATAAAATGGAAAACACGTACGCACTACACAATCGAGTTCTCTAATCAATATACTCCCTCCATCCTGCATAGAAAAAATGACAATTAATTAAAGATGGATGGAGTATATGCATGCATGTTAATTAGTACTTCTTCCGTCGATTAATATATATATTTTTTTAAGTACATTTAAAAAAAATTTATAAATTGATTAATATTAACTAAATACATCCCCTTTTAAATATATGAAAAATATTTAAGAAAATCATGTATTACCGAGGGAGGTAATATCATTTCAGTACTACACACTAATTATAATAGTAAATAGTTAAAGGACCCAATTGAGTTTATTTATAAATAATGAGGAGCGGAAAATATAAGAACACCGTCTCCGTCATCAAAACAACAAACAAACGCCGCTCTCGCGCCGCTCCAAGCTCCTGACTGTCGCCGCCTACCACCGTCGAACCGAGTTCCCCTTCCGTCATCTCATCTCGTAAGTAAAATTTCGTTTCTATTTTTCTTTATTAAATTATGTTTTTGTTTCTCTTTTTGTTATGCATAATAATTCGATTTGGGATTATTTTCTGTTTTGATTTGGAAAAGCTGTGTGGAGTGGATTGTCTGGCTGGCTAACAAGATCATATGATGTTTTGTATTTGTTGTTTAAGCCATTTAAAATTCGAAATCGTTACTACTTTGTATTTGGAAAACTCAAAACATAATATGAATTGGGTTTTTTTATATTTGTGCTGGATTGATTGGTAAAAGGTCTTGATGATCGAGGCTTGCTTGGGATTCTTCTTGTGATAACTTGTTTTTTTTGCCTAACGTTGGCTCAGTCTGCAACCGAATTTCTCAAGTAGTATATGCCATTGGTAACGGAATCGTATCAAACACTTTGTATATGTATTATGAGTTTTCTTGTCTGGCTGTGTTATCTTAAACTAAGTCCAACATAGAAAGAAATAGACGAGCAAAGAAATGTTTACTTTATGTTTATATTCTGCTTCTTATGAATTGCTGAAATACTAGTTTATCTCCAAAATAGGTTTCCTGCTTTTACTTTTGACTGAATGTTAGTTATGTGTTTTGTTTGTCATAACTACTTGAAACGCGGCAACTTGGCCTGGTTTTAGATGGCAATCACTAGAGTTTGATTTTCTTTTGGTGTTATAAGTTTTAGTGTTGAACAAAGAGCACTTTATGTTGCCATTTGAATCTGAAAATCAGTTTGATCTGAAGACTGTCTGGTTGGTTGTTTCGATATATTTCAGGCTTTTTAGCTTTGGCTGTTTATGTGTGCTTAGCACTATTTAATGATATGCATTGCGAATTTTGTTGTGTAGAGCTTCACTACTCGTTTCTATTTAGATTTTAGTGAGATTGTTAGCAGCTGGTATTGATAAGCTGCTAAAAGTGTTTTTTTCTTTAACACCAAATAGATAAGTTGTTCCTAAGATGTGTTTGAGATTGCAACTTTTCGTGAACTTGTGTTCTAAATGAAGAAGCTTGAACTTTATAAAATTTGACTTTCATATGATTAATTATTGACGCAACCGGTTAAGGTTATGGGTTCATGTCACAGAAATAGCCTCGACATTCTTCCCCATACCCCAAATCCGGGGAGCTTTACCGCATCGGTGTTTGCCCTTTATAGTATTAGTTATTGAACAGAAAAATCTCTAGTGGAACATATTTTTGGCTTTCTGATCACTTTTTGGATATACTTGAGTTTTTTCATACTGTCAATTCACTTTTCCGCCATCCTGTTTATGTAAGCATGTTATGTGCGATAATGCAGAAAGATCATAAACAATGGCACCAAGGGCTTCATTGAAGGCAAAAGGAAAGAGAGCAAAGGGAGCTGAAGAGAAATCAGCAATGCAATATGCCAAGGAGTGGAGCACATGGACAATGAAGAAGGCTAAAGTCATTACTCATTATGGCTTTATCCCTTTGGTTATCATTATTGGCATGAATTCTGAGCCAAAGCCTCAGCTCTACCAACTCCTTAGCCCTGTCTGAGTAATTTCTACTTATCGTCATCTTTTCGGCTAATACAATGGATCTGAGTTACTTATTTGTCGAATACACAAGACTTTGGATTTCGTTGTGCTATTGTATTCAGATCCATCTTTAATTTATCAATACTAATAAATATATATATGGGATTTTGAGTGTTTCTTTGAGTTCCCTTCGGTCTAAATATTTTGTTTGAACTGATCGAATTGAAAATCACTTGCTCGAGTAGGACTGTAGGAGTGGTTGCTATTATGCTAAACCATGACGAGTGTCTCGATTTTAATCAACTGCAAGTCTTCTTTTTTCTGTACAATTCTATTACAAGTGGGTCGTCTAACAATTATTTTAAAAAAATAAGCGTCAAATTTTTAAGTTAATTTTGTCTTCTTTATACACAAAAATAATCATGATTGTCAAATTACATTATTTAGGTTTTTTAATAATTCGATTATAAAATTATAGGCTATCGATGATTACATCAATTCGAGAAAATTATGAAAAAAATACAGTACTTTGTATGATATATCTTGATGCGATAATCACATCTTAACAACCATACTACAATAATTTAAAATAGACATGACTTGTATATTCTTTACAATAGTGCCTTAATTTCTTATATTCTTATGATATGGTTTTTAAAATACTCGATATTAAACATAAAATATTTTATTTCATAAAGGAAGTAATTTATATCACAAAGAGAATTCTATATCATTTTATCATAATCTATAGTATTTTTTCAATAATTGAATGCCTTGATGATTCTTGATGAAGAAGCAACTATTCCCTTGAGGCCTGAGGGCATCGGCCTTTGGGATAATCTCGCCAACTAGAACACGATTCTCATTATTGGTATTATTGTGGATGAGGTTCTTAATGGGACCCGAACTTTGGTTAGCATATTCTTAGATCTCATTAATTTTCTATTAAAAAAGAATTTCAATATGTTGAATTTAAAACAATCATGAACTGATCCAATGTTATACATTCCTCCATCATAAAGATATGATTTCCATTATTGAGAAAGCGAAGTTTGTGTAGATAGATCGTAATAGATTGATCAAACTAAAAACTACATAATGCTGATTAGTTCTATAGATTTTTGGAAACTAAAAGTATTTTTTAATAAGTAGATGATACTCTGTTAAGTGTAAAACGAACACGAAAATATAAAAGAATTAAAAAAAAATCAACAAAGTAGAAAAGTGCCCAACCCAGTTCGAACCTGTGTTTACGGTCAAATGTTTTACCACTGAGCTATGGACTCTCGTTCTTCAAAATATTAAATATTATTACTCCCTCCTTAATTAATTATCTCTAATTAATTATGATTTTTTTATACTAATTTTTGTTGGAATAATTGCATTTGTCCTACTTCAAGTCTCAAATTTTTAACAAGTTCTTATTCCGAAAAAGTCAACATAAAAAATCATACTTCTCCGTTAAATTTTTTAACAAAATCATACTTCCGTCAAAAATTGCCTACGTGGCAGCAAATATTTTGTTAAGTGTGCACAGTCAGCGCCACGTAAGCGACGTGTCACCTGCTTACTCAGCAAAAATGACACGTCATCATCTTCAACCTTTGCCTAAAATATCTGCAGATTCCGGCAACCACCGCGGTGGTCCGGCCACCACTTTGGGCTGAGCCGCCAGTTGGTAGTAGCCGGATTTCAGAAATTTTTAGATGGACGGACTCGTTTGGACGAGGTGCTATTAGATTTCCAAATTTCGAACCGTTTGGTGTAGATCTAAGCTTAAAGATTCGGCCACCGCACATTTAAGCTTAGATCTACACCAGACGGTTTCAAATTTGAAAAATCCGACACCACCACGACGTTCACCTAGTTGAAACGTGTCCGTCCATCTAAAAATTTTTGAAATCCGGTGATTACCAACCCATGGCCACCAACACTGCCACTTTTGGCGCGGAGCCGCCGGTCGGTAGTCGCCGGATTTCAAAAATTTTTAGGTGGACGAACTCGTTTCGACGAGGTGAACGTCGTGGTGGTGTCGAATTTTTCAAATTTGAATCCGTTTGGTGTAGATCTAAGCTTAAATGTGCGGTGGCCGAATCTTTAAGCTTAGATCTACACCAAACGGTTCGAAATTTGGAAAATCCGATACCACCACGATGTTCTTCTTGTCAAAAAGAGTCCGGCCATATGGAAATTTCTGAATTCCGGCGATTACCAACCCATGGCCACCAACACCGCCACTTTTGGCGGAGCCGCCGGTCGGTAGTTGTCGGATTTTAGAAATTGTTAGGTGGATGAACTCGTTTCGACGAGGTGAACGTTGTGGTGGTGTCGGATTTTTCAAATTTGAAACCGTTTGGTGTAGATCTAAGCTTAAATGTGCGGTGGCCGAACCTTTAAGTTTATATCTACATTAAACGGTTCGAAATTTGGAAAATCCGACACCACCACGACGTTCACCTCGTCGAAACGAGTCCGGCCATATGAAAATTTCTGAAATCCGACGACTATCGACTGGCGGCTCCGCCAAAAGTGATGGCCGGTTTTTGGACAAAAGTTGAAGATGATGACGTGTCATTTTTGCTGAGTAAGTAAGTGACATGTCGCTTACGTGCGCTGATTGTGTACACTTAACAAAATATTTGCTGCCACGTAGATAATTTTTTGACGGAAATATGATTTTGTTAGAAAATTTAACGGAAAGATATGATTTTTGATGTTGACTTTTTCGAAATAAAAATTTGTTAAAAATTTGAGACTTGAGGTAGTAAAAATATTATTATCCCACTCTTCGCTAATCTAATCTTATAGTTTTATGCTTAATTACATAAGTAAAAAATGAAATAATTATAATTGGAAGGAAATCTCATATTTTAATGGGTATAGTACATATGGGTACAGTAAACCCAAATGGTGAACAGAAAAGAGTCGGACCGGATTTTAAAATGCCGGTCCGACTAATTACCACTAATCACCTTAATTAACACACAAAACCGGCGTTTTTGTTGCCGGTCCCGTACAAAACCGGCTTTGGGACTGCCGGTTTTGTACTGAACCGGCATTTTAATTGCCGGTTTTGCATTGGACCGGCAGCTTAATTGCCGGTCCAATACAAAACCGGCAATTAAAATGCCGGTTCACGCATAAAATTTAATTAATTTTATCCAGCAATCCGAATGACGGTTCGACATATTTTCTATAAAAACCCCACGCCCATTTCTCAATTCCACACCCCATTTAATATATACATTTTTTCCGCCGACAGGCTATTTTTAATATTTATTGAATTTTAATTTTTTTTTCAATAAATATGTGTTCTTATCTGAATTTATACTGGAAGAGTTCTATACAATTCGTTGAAGGCAAGGTCGTGGTGTCTAGCTTACCCGACGCATCGTATTTCATCGATCGTATTTTGGATTACGATGGGTTTTCTCGAATAATGTGCGACTTTGCCGGGATTCGAAGAGAGCAGGTACAATTAAATCTTATTTATATATACGCGGTAGATAACGGTGAAAACCAATGTATCGTAATAAATGATGATGCTATGCTGTCATTATTGTATCAACACCAATCATGGAGTCGTCACTTGTTCATAAGCTACATTCCGATTCATAATTCTTTCCGGACATCAAGCTTCAATAACGCGGGAGAGGGTAGTAGTAGACCACGCGACGACGCACACAATTACAGGGAGGCTTCTGCCGAAGCTAGCCAAGGCGTCGTGCACGTCGAAGCCAATCAGGGTAACGCTGCCCCCTAGCGGAGATCACTGTTGCAGAGGCTCGGGAGTCGGGTATTCGGTGGCGGCAGACGACGCAGACAGCAATCACCAGAGGATCCTCCGCCTTTTGTACCTCGTCCACCGCCCGCAGCCGCGCGTAATTCTGTATCGGATTTTAGGGTTGCACCCCCTCGACATGTGGTGCCTCCTCCTCCACTTGCGGCCGCTCGTTATTCTGTATCGGATTTTAGGGATGTTCCCTCTCGCCCAGCTGGATCCTCTCGAATGGGAGAGGGTAGTAGTAGCTCTCGCGTAAGACGAGGAAACGCGTCATCGGACGAGGATTACATCGTCCCACCGAGAAGAGACTATCATGTGTTCAGCAACATGGATGGGCCTAATGAGGTAACAAACCGCCGCATTCCTGGTGCTCCGGAATTATACAATGGGGAAGCACCACATGAACTAAACAGCGAATTAATAAGTAAAACATCATATCACCTAAACAATGAATTGATAAGTAAAACATAACATCACCGTAACAGTTATAAACATTACGTACCAAGGCATTAACCGAACCCGTATGGCCATGGTAACCCCCACTGGACGTCGCCCGACCGGGCTGCTGAACGAATCGGACTGTCTTATCCAGATACCACTCTTCATATCGGGGCACCGTTGTCGGGGCTAGTGTCGGCGGGCCCTCAACGACATGGTGCGCATGTCGGAACCAATGACGAACGTGCCAGTCATGAACAGCTTCCCAGTCCACAGCGTAGGACGACCTCTTCGTCCGGTGCAAGCTCTCAGTACCCGGCTGATCTAGAGGTGCCTGTGGCACATGCTGCACGCGACCGAACTGCCGCATCACCCTGTCAGGATAGTGAGCCTCCACAACATAAAAATAGTGGAGGTAAGTCCTGGACATCCATATATTCTCGCCCTCACGGCATCCATTCGGTAGACCGACAAGCAGGTCGGCGTACGGTGTCCAATCGAACTGAAACGAAATGAGGAAAATAATTGTTACAAATAAATTAATATTACGAAAAATAATAGTCTGAAAAATTTAAAATACCTGGGATGGAGTCAGGACCGAGAGCTGATCTCTATACCCTACTAGTGAATGGCTGGTGATGGTAGTCCTCGACATAGGTCTCATCCACCTGCGTCGATTAGCGTTTTAGTAAACTGCATAAAAAACATAACTTAATGACAGTCGTTATAATATATAGAATTCGCGAAATTACTTTGCAGCAAGTGGGGAGTCTGGAGGCAGCTCATGCCCTCGACGATTCCTTGGCCTCACTTTAGATATCCTCGTCCATGCCCATGACTGGACGAGTAGACCGCACATGAGAGAGTTATTCTCACCAGATCGCGCCGAATCGCATAGTGCGCGATATGTGTATGCCAGAAGGGCGCTGCCCCAGCTGAAACAACCGCACCTCTCTGGGTCTTCTAGGAGGTGCAGTGTGAATAGGTCGATTTTGTTCTGGCTGTGATCTGGAAAGAAGCAACCGGCGAGCAAAAATGCTAGCATACATCCCGCCCTTTGAAACGCATCCAGCTCAGAGGTAATTTCTTCACCGTGAAGTCCCTGGAGGTGGGCCTTAATACTTGTCAATTTTATGCCAGTCTTGGATGTCTTCTCCCGCACGAAGCCCAATAATCCAAATAGGTACCCATCGATGTCGGGGTCGTACGCCTCGGTACCAGTTACGGGGGTACCGTCGACCCGAAATCCGAGCAGCACCTCCACGTCCTGTAGGGTAATGCAGGCCTCGCCGACAGATAGGTGGAAGGAATGTGTCTCTGGCCTCCATCGCTCGACTAGTGCGGTAAGGAGGTGGTGGTCGTACTCCATGTACCCGACCTTCGCAATCAAGCCGAAACCCATCAACCGTATATATTGCATGACCTCTTCGGTTGCATACCCTTCGTCGTCCGCCATGCACTCCCAAAAGAATAAGTCAGCTCTCCTTATCCTCATAGCATCCTCGACATCCTCCCCGGATGAAAATATGTCGCGTGACCTGTGCTGCGGCTGAAACCACAGTAGATCATCCGAAGTAGGACCCTGCGCCGTCCAAGAGGATCTCGCCGCCATAATCTGGAAAAAAATAACAATAAAAATTAGTCCTATAAAATTAATCACCTTAATAATCGCCTCAGTAAATTTTAATAAAATGATTTCAATTGAATATATATTCTAACAAACCAAAATATTTAACCGTCTCAATAAATTATTTATTAAAAAAAATATACATGCCGCATCTTAATTACAATGTAATGAATTTTATTTAATAATCTCCTATTTAATAAACAGAACTACAACCTGGAATGAACTCAACAGAACTACAACCTGGAATGAACTCAACAGAACTACAACCTGGAATGGACTCAACAGAACTACAACCTGGAATGGACTCAGCAGAACTACAACCTGGAATGAACTCAGCAGAACTACAACCTGGAATGCACTCAGCAGAACTACAACCTGGAATGCACTCAGCAGAACTACAACCTGGAATGATCAACAGAACTACAACCTGGAATGAATTCAACAGAACTACAACCTGGAATGAATTCAACAGAACTACAACCTGGAATGGACTCAACAGAACTACAACCTGGAATGGACTCAACAGAACTACAACCTGGAATGAACTCAACAGAACTACAACCTGGAATGATCCTAACAGAAATACAACCTGGAATGAACTCAACAGAACTACAACTCAGAATGCACTGAACAAAACTACAACCTGGAATGAACTCAACAGAACTACAACTCGTAACACATCATTACATTGCAGAAATACATTAAATTGCAACGAAAACTAAATAGAAACAGAGAAATTTACCTCGTATGTATTTGACTTCCTTTGACTAAAAAAAACACCAAGAATGATAGAAACTGAGTGAGTGAAAACGAAAGAGTTGTTTGTAAGAGTAAATGTTTGAGAGTGATAGAAATGAAAACGAAAGGCTTGTATATAATGTGAAAGAGCAGGCTGATTTTTTAAATAAATTTCTCTTGCCTTATGAGTTGTCAAGCATGCATACGGCAAATACATTTGTCCCGCATGCAGGTAACATGAGACCGGCATCGAAAGTGCCGTTTTTGCAATAAAGTCACCCATGACCGGCATCTAAAGTGCCGGTCTTGCATCACTCCACCGACATAGTTTTTGCACATGGCCGGCATTGAAACTGCCGGTCCGTTTTTTTTTTTTGTATAACCGGCACTTTAAGTGCCGGTCTTGTGTTGGAAAACCGGCATTTCCTTTGCCGACTTAATTAACCTTAATAGAGTTTAATTAAATAGTCCGACTGGCATTCCCATTACCGGTCGGACTACATCCGTTCACCTTTTCGTTTTCCGTTTCCAAATGTTTACATGTATTTAAAAAAATATACATATGTAATTTTCTCATAAATAAACAGTCTCCGTCTCTCTGTCACGGGCACAACAAAAAGTTTCCAGCTGGCAATTTATTTATAACACCACTCGAGGTCTTTTCTTTCAGTTAACGGTCCCAACTTCCAGCTGGATCCCATAGAATTGATGATTCCCATTTATCATCACGCGCCCACAATAACGCTACCTCGCACGTGCTCTACTGTAATTTAAGAAAAAATAATAATCTTTTTAATATTTGAAAAAAATATCGCCTTCTGAAGGTTCTCTATATAACCTAAAAATAATAAAAACAACAACTACATATATGATCGACTGGTTAACATTGTTTAACATTTTTTAGAGATTGAAATTTTAAATCATATCAAGAACGTTTAAAAATAAAAAAAAGAAAAAAACATTAGATGTGGGATAATAATTAAAACATTTTCTTCTTTCAACTCCTACTAGAGCGCATTTAGGCGAGTAGTATAACATTATATTAAAAAAAAAAAAACTCCTAGTAAATAAAAAAAAAGTGATCATCCAACGCCACGTAGCTAACGGCTATATTGATATAATGGATTTTTTTTGTTTTTTAACAATAAAATAATCAAAATGAGCTGGCCAAGTCATCTACACGTGCGAACAAAAAAATAAAATGACATAAGGTGGCGCACGAGACAGCCGACACTATATACGTACGTCACGGGTTCAAGCACGGCGGCGAACACGACTGAGCTGTAAAAGAAGTCAAATAATGCTCCTTAAAAATCGGCGAATTTCCGGTGAGATTGAGATTTCGGGCCGATATTCGTGCTCTCTTGTAAGTTTCGGACGCTTCGAATCGACATAATATTATCGCTTCTTTCCAGCTCAACGAATCGGCCGCCGCCGCCCCCGCCGCCAGTAGAACCTTCAGAGAAAAATATTTATATTTATTTACTAAAATTAAGAAAAATTTATAAAGTGAGGCTGCATTATACCTAAATGCTTCGAAGGCAGTCCGAATCCATGAAACTGAGCTAAATCTGAGCAAATGGAATCAAAATCGATCATAAAACAAACAATTTAATTAAGCTCTATCAGTAATAAATCAGGACGGTTGAATTGAAACTGTTTTCTTAATTACCTGATTGAGTTGGATTGTGTGACGAGAGGTAAAGAACGAGGAAGCAAACGAAAGTGAGTATTGGAATTAAGTGGATGAGATTTTCCGGTTTCGAAGACGGTTGAGAGAGAGAGAATCGGCGAGGTTTTAGCGATTTGTTGTCGTCGTCGCCACCGCCGTCGCAGTCTGAAGAAGAGGAGAGAGATTCACGGCGGTCGACAGGAGGTGTTGTTATTGACATTAATCCACCACTTCCGCCTCCATGGATGGTAGTGGCGCCGCCGCTGGTGAGCTTTGAATTTGGCGAGCCTAGAGATTGCCTCTGCATTATTATTGTTATTTAGAGAGAGAAAGTAAATTTAGTTGATTGCCAGCTTAATATGGGCTTAGCTGTCCTCTTGTGTGAGTATATAGTATAGGATGGTTGTTTTGTTGCCTACTCCTTTTTTTTTTACTTCAATTATTATTAAATTAAATTCCCTAGTTGTTTTATTTTCTATTTTTAATAATACTAAAATGATGAATTGACTTTTTGGAATTTCTCGTATTTGGATAGTCCGCATCAATATTCCCGAATCCAATCGGACGATAATATCCGGAACATGTATTTACTGTGTATTTGTAGTGTACATCGTCTTATTCGATAATGTCAAAATGTGTGTTTTTTCATTTAAAATGTGTGTTTTTTTTCGTTATGTTTAATAAAAATTATGTAGAACAAGACGAAATACGTTCAAACCACACGACAAACACATCCTAATTCTTCTATAAATCGAACCATTGCCATTCATGTGCCACTTAGAATGCGTAACATTTTTAATCAGAATACATAAATATACATAAAAAAGCCTGGGATTTTAATTTTTTTTGCTTGAATGTGACTACATGGTTATTTTATTTTAAGGATTTTACTGATAATTATGATAATCAGTATGGATTAACGAAATGGATTTACTTTTACTAGCTTTAGAGTAGGGCCCGGTTACTTTAAAGTGATTCCATGATAGTAATATTGGTGGTGGGAGACTGAAGGCTAGCTTCTCCGTTAAGCTTAAAGCTTTTACTCCAGTTAAATATGGGCTGGGCCCATCACTACACCTAATTTTTTATCATGAGTGTATTTAACCATTTCTTTTTTTATAATCGGATTATTTAACTTTGTTTTGGACAACAAGAAATATCTTATTACAAAAAAAATAAAAAAAATAAAAAAAAATAAAAATAGTTACATTGCATGATTAGAGGACCACATCTGTTTAAATTTACAATTATATAGGGCTATTATGGAAGATAGTCAAAGTTTGTGGACCAGCTTGTAATAAAAATTTTGTGAGAAAATTCAGTCTTTCGTCCCCAACGTAACACATTCACATCGTTTATATTCCTCAGTGTGAGCCGTTAGATAAACATACTCCCAACGTTTACAATTTTCTGACTTTTATAATTCTCCACCATTAACTCGGCTTACGTGGCCAACTGTCAAATACAATATCAATAGGACGATGACACGTGTCATCCCGCATGTATTTTTAGCCCCATATAAAATCTTACGTGTCACATGATTATAAAATCTACTTTAGAAAAGGAAAATAAAAAAGGGAAATTAATAATTCCCAATATATTTTTTTTAATTAAATTTTTTAATCATATAAGACGTATGATTCCTATATGGCTAAAAAGCACATGTATCATGACACATGTCACTGTCCTATTGGTAATTTGTCCGACAATTTGCCACGTAAGCCAAATTAACGGAGGAGGAGTATAAAAATCGTGAAACTATAAATGTTGGGGGTATGTTTATCCAACGGCTCAAACTGAGGGTTATAACCGGTGTGAATATATAACGAGAGGAGGGACGAAAAGATCAATTTTCTCAAAAGTTTGTGGACTATAAAGATCATATTAAAAAGGTAAGGGGCTAACATATAGAAAAACACAAAACTTTACTAAAGACTAGCAAGATCGAAATTGGCGGCGACTCCAAACCTTCTTTTATTTTCCCAACTCTTCTTTTCTTCTAACTTGCGAGAAACGAAAACATTCGAGAAAAGTCGACCAACAGTTTTATCAAGAATCGATAGTTTTTTATTTTTTTTCCAAAGTTCCATTATCAATAGAGGAGAATGGTTTTGTGGGAGCTGACATTGGCGACGGCTTATTTCCTGGGTCTGAAGCGGACTTACAGATTGGCTTTGAAGATCCAACGTCGCGTAATCACTCCTAAGCACCCAAAGATCCGCAAATTTGTTCATGGGTATGTTTATTCTACGCCTAATTTGATTGATCGATTGTTAAATTAGGATGGGGATTGAGTCGATGAATTGAAGTTTTGAAGAATGAAATTGATCGTTCAGTTTATTAGAGATGATTGTGGAGGTGGTGTTAATTTAGGTTGGGGCGATTTTTAGTTTAATCCCCTCTGCTTGTTTCCGTGCAAATTTAATTTTTCTTTGATTTGTGTATAGAGGCTTGAATTTGAAGTGATTCATCATTATTGCTCAATCTTGGAGTTTGAAGTTTGGTAGAGAAGCATTTAAAAATTTCATTCTGTTTGAATCCTGTTATACAACTAATGATGACGATACCTGTTAATAAGTATGTGGGGATAGAAATATTATTCAGTCTTCTCCTAAGATGCTGTCATCCAAAAACTACCTCTTCCCAGTCTTTGTTCTGTTGATTGCTTGATTTTAGCCATAAAGAAATAGTTGGTCATATAAATTGTTTTGAAAGTGGCTGACTGGTCATTACATCGGATTTGAGGTGAAGTAGCAATGACATGTAACTAGCCACTTCATTGAAATAAGCTCTTTCTTGGTAGTCCTTAGAGTGCCCTATTTTAGTTCTTTTGGCTATAATTGAGATTAAGGTCAGGACTTACAAAATGATGTTCGTTGTCATCTGGTGTGTACATATTTTGAATTCCCAAGTGTTACAACTCAAATTAGAATCACTCTATATAACAAGAAATGTCTAGGTTCTTTCATGCTCATCTTTTCTGATAGGGACAGCTATCTTGGCAACTCTTTTTTTAACATGACTTCATTTGATTTGTCGGGCCGTTCCTGTTACTTTTAAATGTATGGAGATTATTTTCTATAAACTTGCTTGAACTTGGATCGGCTTATTGTCTTGGGCAGATGTACAGTTTAGTTTTTTGGGATATTATTTGTAGAACTCCATTACCAAGCTTTTAAGTGAAGAGAGTTAGTAATACCAAGTGTTGAGTCCTTCTGATTGTTTAGACATATTTTTTTGTTCTTATTAATGCTCGAATGTATCATTATGCCAAGTTACTCAATAACATTATAGTAGAATCTTGCCCCACAATATCAGTTTCTGCAATTATTGCCAGACACTCAAAATGTGTTTATTTAAATGATAAATGTACATGTATTGCCATACCATGGTGCTATTATGAATGCTTTGAGCAGAATCTAACTTCACTTTTGTATTTTTCAATAGACGCACGCGAATGATATTTGACGTTGCACTGAAAGTTCATCGTAACGTACAAGAGAGAGACCTAGAAGTTGGAAGAAATGTGGGAAACCGGATCCTTCGATGGCTTGATCGGATGAAACCATCAGCTAACATCCGTCGTCCCCACCAAATCAGTGACGTTAGCACAAACACGAAAATGACGAAACAGTCCTCCTCCCTGCTGAAACCTCCATCTAGCTCCTCGCTAACATCCAGGAACGATGAATCTGGCAGGCATCTGTTTACTGCATCGAAAGCGATGTGGCGGTCAAGGTCAACGACCTTCCCCGCCATCGCAATGATGATGCGGGCCCCAAGGCCAGCTGGCACGATGACGCATTACAGGCACTTGTCATCGTCAAACTACTCCGGGGCAAGATTCGAGGGCATCATTAGAAAAGACATAATGCAGTGGATGTTGCAGAACTAAAGGGGGTTTGTTGCTCAATGGACAACCATGAAAGTTTTCAGTTCGGATATTGGATGGATGTTGTTGTTCGATGGGAAGAAGGGTTTTTGTGCTTTGAAAGGACAACACTAAGTGATAGCTTCATAGACATTTTTTTTTTTTACTTTCCATTGATTGTCATGTGAAAAAACACAGGTTATTCTCTGTATGGAGTTTTGTTTTCTAGGACAGTATTCCACGTGGCTTTAGATCACTGAGAATGGTTACTTTTTTGAAGTTTATAATAAAGGAGAATGCAATCTGTGAAAGTTGATATATAGTGTATATTCTTTCTAAGTTATCGTTCCAACTGCATAGAGGTTCAATTTCATTTCATCTTTCAACTTTTTCCTGATCTTCGATTCAGTCCTCCAACTCTTCTAAGCTCCCTATTCATATCTAAATCTTCCTAATATAATCGTAAGTTCCTACAAACACATAACGAAATCAAGATAAACGTATCAATGCAAAAAGACATAAAATAAAGCCTGAAGAACTCGATTACACATTCAAACATTTTCTTCCGGAGATTACACATTCAAACTCGGCCAGATCCAATATTTAATAAAATTCATCCTTTATCAAAAAAGGAAAAAAGATGTTTAAAATTCATCCTCAATCGACTTTCTTTCCAAACTAAATAATAATAATAATAATAATAATAATAACTTCATGTAATTATTGTTAATAATAATAATAATAATAATAATAATAAAAAATAATAATAATAATAATAATAATAATAATCTGCAGATTTGAACTTGTTTTATCAAGGAATCCAACTCCAAATCCAAATCAAAGAAAAGATACCGAAAAAAGAGGAGGAAAATTGAATATCATGAGGAACGTTCCATAACTCGGAGAAAAAAAAAAAATCAAAAAGGGTTGATTGTACTTTTGTCCCTTTATTCAAATAATAAAAATCATTTCATTGTCACAACCTTTTTTTTAATTATTAATACATTCATACTTAAATCCCAAGCACGAAATAGTAGAATGATAGATCGATAGTCCATCACATGCACACATCAAACAAATAATTATAGTAAAAACTCTTTAAATTAATATTCGGTAAATTAATAAATTCTCTAAAATAATAAATTTGTTCGGTTTTGATTTGGGCCAATGTAAAAAATTAAAAAATTCGATAAAATAATAAGATATTAATTTTTCGGGAGATCCCTTTATAATATTTGGTCCTAAGAAAATCATAAATTAATAAGTCATAGAAATTGAAAAAAATATATTACACTCTATTGAAATATGATTCAATAGTTATATGTTTTCGTTAAAGTTCAAGTCTATTTGGAGCCATTGCCACCAAGTAAGAACACAATACAACTATTATATCCCAAAGTTCGCTGCAACGTAATTCTAAAAGGTATAGACTAATTTGTCGTTTTGTTTGGTACGTACAGTATAATTACTTAGTTTATACGGAAATATGAATTACATTGAATCGGTTAAAAACTCTTTAAATTAATAATTATTAATTTATCGATATATTAATAACTCTCTAAACTAATAAATTTTTTCGGTCCTAACATTATTAATTTATAGAATTTTAACTAGTATTACTTATTTAGGTCTCGTCATATATTGCTAAATTATGAGATTAATCTAACTGGTATTTTAGCTGAAACTTCCTTTTAGGCTGCTCATCGACACCACAGAAACTCTCTAAGCCAACACCCAATCGACCATCAACATTTTGAGCTACAAATTTCTTATACTCGAAATCAAAAGGCTTAAATTACGGAGGATGTTCTTCATCTACCAATTCTTCTGGAGCATTTATAATATACCCTGGTTTTGAGTTACAAAAGAATACAATAGTGTAGTACGCATCGTTTCTGCTCAGCACCACACGATGATGTGGAGCGCTTAATCTTCCATTAAGTCATGCCTATTACAAAAGAAATTTGAATTGATTCTGTTAAACAAGTTAGAAGTCGAAACATGTTTATTTCGGTTTTGATTTATTCATTTTGAGTTTATGAGTTATTCAAGTGAGCTTTCACATGGAGGACGAATCTTTATAGGCATAATTCTTAGAATTGGTTGTGGTTGTGGGTAGGGGGATCGAGGACTTCCCCATTATATAATCCAAAACTAATTACTAAAAGAAAAACAATACAATTACTTACGGATAGAGTTTGTCCAATTAGGACAATATAAGGACAGGGAAAACTTTGTTTGAGCTGAATCCATTCACCATCACGCAACTGGACCTCAAAGCCATCGACTTGGTTTCGAAGCAATATTGTGAGTAAGCTCTTATCTGCGTGAGACCGCAGCGTGATTTCATTCTCACCGGCTTTAGGAGGATCATATCTAAGGATCTTCAATTTGTGAGTTGTTGAGTTTATATGTTTCTCCATGTATTTCTCGAGCCCAAAGCTTTCCACGATCGTTTTCTGGATTATTTATCCAACTCCGACACTCTTTCAGTGACAGATCATATACTTTTGCTGCAAGTAAGTGTATATATATATATGTTATCTTATATATATTTAGAAGACTAAAATTAAATTGTTTCATTCCAAATTTTATTAGCGAATGATTTTTTTTTCTTTCTTATATTTATTACTTAAAAGAAATTAAAAACAAAATTCCATGGCCAAATATATACACGAGACATATTTGTTAAGTTGATATTAAGCTGGTTCTTCATGGGAGTTTAAATCCCATTACAATTTTCCATTTGAAATTTCTTCAACATGTCTTCTACATATTTCTTCTGATGTATGAAGATTCCAGCATCACTTTGATCTATTTTTAATTCCAAAAGGTAGTTTATTTGGCCTAAATCTGTCATCTAAAACTTAGAGTTCATCAATCTTTTGAAGTCTTCCACAAGCTTCAAATCTGTCCCAATAATTAACAGATCATCAACGTACAGAGAGCAAATGATCTTTGCTCCTCCTTGACACTTTACATATAGAGTAGCTTCACTTTGACTTCTCTAGAATCCATTATGCAACAAATATGTGTTAATCCTGGAGTACCAAGCTCTAGAAGATTTTTTAAGACCATATAGAGTTTTGATGAGCTTATATACCTTGTGCTCCTCTCTTTTCTTCACAAATCCATTAGGCTGCTTCACATATACTTCTTCCTTCAGAACTCGATTGAGGAATGCACTCTTCACATCCATCTGATGTATTTCCCAACCATTGTTTGTTGCCAAAGCTAATAACATCCTGACTGTGTCCAATCTTGCAACTAGAGCATATGTCTCTTCATAGTCAATGCCATATTCTTGTTTGTATCCCCTCACAACTAGCCTGGCCATATATCTAATAATACTTTCATCTGCATTCAGTTTAGTCCTATACACCCACTTTCTTTCTGTCACCTTTGTGTTCTCAGATGGCCCGTCTACTAAGATCCAAGTTTCATTATCCAAAATTGCATTCCATTCCTCTATTATAGCTTGTTGCTACTTTGGATGCCTTTCTGCTTGCTTGTAGGTCCTAGGTTCAGTGCTTAATATCATAATCTCTTCCATTCCTGCATCAAGAAAGTCTTCAGCTACACAGATAAACTCTAAAATATTAGGATCTGGAGCAAGCATTGATTGTTCATACACAGTATTCAAGCTTTTTTTCCTTCTTGGGTTCATCTCTTCAAGTATTATAGTGTCAATATCTATGGCTTGTATTGCTGGCTTATCTGGACTTCCTTCATTGTTTGGTGACTCTCCTCCTGAATTTAATAATTCAGGATTAGTATTTGTGTTACTGCTTTCTCTTTCAGTCATAGGAGAAGTTAACAATGGTTTTGGAATATTATTTTCTCCTCCTAGAGTTGTAACTGGGATACCTGTATCAGAATGAACAAACACATTAGGAGAGACTGGTGATTCTCCATTGTCAGATGAAGTTTCACTCATAATCTCATCAATAAGTGGTGGTTGTATTGGTATCTCATATAAAACTCTCCATGGCTCACTCACTGTTGCTTCAGTCCACTCAAATTCAACATCTTCATCAAATTTTGTACTCATTGTGATTATCATTTTTTCTTTCATTGGTTCCCAAATCCTGTACCCTTTAGTTTGTCCAAAGTTATATCCCATCATAATTCCTTTCACAGCCTTTTTTGACATTTTCTTCCTTTTCTGCTCAGGAATATATGCATAAGCAATGCATCCAAAGACCTTCAATGATGCACCTTAGGCTTTACTCCAAACATCATTTCAAAAGGTGTGTTTCCTTTCAATGCTTTGGTTTGCAGTCTGTTTTGCAAGTAGACTGTAGAGTTGAAAGCCTCTAGCCAAAACTTCCTTGGAATGTTCTTGCCAGACATCATTATCTTCCCTATTTCTACTACTGTTCTATTCTTTCTCTGAAACTCCATTCTGCTCTGGACAGTATGGAACAGTCAATTGTTGGAAGATACATTCTCTATCACAATACTCTTTGATTTCATTTGAGGTGTATTCTCCACCCCTGTCATTCCTAAGACATCTCAACTTACAACCAGCTTCCGATTTAGCTTGTGCTCTCCACCTTTTGAACATTCCAAACACTTAATCCTTTACTTTTATGAAATATTTCTAGAAATATCTGGTGAAATCATCAATAAATTCTAGATAATATCCGTTTCCTACAACAAATGACATTTCAATGGAGCCACAAACATCATTGTGTACCAACTGCAATTTCTGTATTGATCTCCAATAGCTTTGTGGAAATGAAGCTTTCTAGCTCTTTCTCTTTGCTCAAGCCTCACAGACACCTTTCATCTTTGCACACACCTTTGGAATGTCTTGTACAACTTCATTTCTTTGCATTGTATGTATATTGTCCAGCCCTGCATGTCTAAATCTTCTGTAACGACCCATTTTTTTTCGATTTTCTACGTTGAGTTTAATTCGAAAATTTCGTTATATGTTATTATTTTTACGACAAGTAACGTTAGATTTGTATTGAGACGTATAGCTTTGTGTAGCTAATATATATTATTAGATTTTCTTTCTACACTAAGTAATGCTACAAGAAAGTTATACAAGTCCATTTCTAGTGAGTATCCAAATACATATAAGAATATTACTTTAATTTAGTTAAGTACACTACCTACAAATATACAATACTACCTACACCTAATATCTCCAAAACCGGCAACCACAATCATGTCAAGGCAGCCTCTCAAGTTTTTCCATGACAGCTGCAAAACCAAGAAAGTAACCATTACACTTTTGACAATATCTTACACAAGAGCAACAAGATCAAGTTAACTTTTCTACATAGCCTACAGTATTGAACATTTTCAATCGACATTTCCAACACTTTTGGAAGCCTCATTTCCATAATCAAATCGGCAGCCATATACCAACAAACCTAACAGGTTGTCAAACAAAAACAAGACAAACATTGTACAGATTTTTCAACAAGCCTACAGCTGATTTTTCTACACCTAACAACAGCCTACTCAACTAATTCTAGTATTATAACCACTACACTATGTTTTCTACTCACTCATTCACGTCAATAATTCACTCACCAATAATGCTCAGCACACTTATTCATTATATACTCTCTCTCCATTCCACCATTTCTTTGACAGAAACACTCAACTCTCCTCCAAGACAATTTCCTCCATTTTCGTTCTGCCTTGCACAGTCACGGTAGAATGGACGAACGGAATACCAATCAGAGTCCGATCATCCTGATTTTTGGATATAGCGTTTCAAACACATCCTTATTTATTCTGGCCAAAGGAATTTTATTCCAGTGTCTGGTTAAGGAAATTTTAGAATCGACATCTTCAGCTGTTTAGATGAGGTTAGAATTCGTGTTTTGTGATCTCTAAATATTTTGGTTTTGATATTTATGGATTTATGCCACAAATAATATGGAAAGCTTGTTGTGTCTACTTTTCATTTATGTGAATTTTGTATCAATCGGAATTATGATGAATTAATTATGAATTTTATAATACCGGTATGTCAATCTGGAAATTCTGTTGTTGACATAACTTTAGAAATTTATAGAAAATTCATGGTAAAAAAGGCAGAACGTGAATAAGATGGGGTGGAATAGATATATGTGTCTAGTTTCATAATCTTTAAAGAGCTTGTCAATTGGACCTTTGTAGGATGAGCTAAGTATTTTTAAATGAAAGAAGGTCAATCTGTAAAACTGGGTAATTTTTCTGTCGATGCTCTGTATTTCGTGATATTTTTGACCATGTTAAACTCACCCAATTGGCATGTATGATATATGTATGGAAACATCTGTATGTCTACTTTATTGTTCTTTAAACGGTTTGTCATTTGGTATTTTGTAGATTGATTTATGGAGTTTTGAATGTTGGTATGTCATGTTGTGTAAAACCTGCGAGTTCTGTGAATTTAATAAATCATAGTAAATTCAATTAATAGAATTAGACCACATGAAATATATATTTAGACAGATAAGGAAGTCTTCTTTCAGTATCTAAAATTGGGTTATTCGTTGGTTGTTGTATGAAATAATGAGAAATATATTGGTGAATATACTCACCCTGAAATTTCAGGACATATGATGTGTTGTGAAGACTTGTTGTGATGTGTTGTTAAATGAAGTGGATAAATGTTTAAATTTAATTTGGAGTTACCGCGATGAGTGTGACGCATAGGATTTAATTCGTGTAAATTTTCCATTAAACGTAAGTACGTATGAAATTAATAATCGCTACATCGATAGGTAGATAGATCGCGACGATACTAGTACGGGAACAAATCGAGGAGCTAAATAAGGTGAGTGTTACTTTCTTTTTAATTAAGAAAAATATGTTGATGCTTTATGAAATATATATATTAATATGCCATAGTTTCTGATTATCTTGCTGTTTAAGTTTTATTTAATTATATGGCATGGATACGTATTATAGATTTAAAAACTGGAGAGAACTTTTAAAGACCCTAATAGCAAAGTTTTATTTGCTTCTTAATTAAAAGAAAGATTGTGTGCTTATTTATACATATTATATAGAAACGAACCCAATTAAAAATGTTTTATTAATAGAGGATTTGGTTGACTTTGTGGTGACCCAATCCGCCATAGAGGGTTCGATCGACTTTGTGGCGACCCAATCCGCCGATAGAGTACTTGGTCCTTGTGACCCCATGTTGACGGTCTGATCAGAGGGTACGTATACATCCATGGTGACGGATGTCGAGGTTTATTATTTACACCCATGTTGACGGGTGTCGAGGTTTAGGATACTACAGTAGTTGAGCTAGCTCCTACTGTTGGTATTCTCAAGGGTTTTTCACTGATAGGGTTCGACGAGGTTTAAAGATATTTTATGATGATTTACAAAGTTTAAGGATTTTTGATGACAAATGATTAAAGATGTTTATGATTTAAATGTTTTTACGCAATCAATGCTTCATTAAATATTTAAATATAAAACCTCACTAAGCATTATAGCTTACAGATTTCTACAAATAAAATGTTTTCTCCAGAATAAGCAGGTTCAGGTTACGAGGCATGGGTAGGGCCCAGATTCCGCAGATGATAGAAGGTACCAACAGACCCCACATTAGATCCATGAGAGGGGTCGAAATGCGGGCGTCTCATCTTCTATGCCACAACTATATAATTTATGTAATACTGCCATAGAACGATCCTTCTACATCTTCCAATATGATTTTGAACATTCTATTTGTCTGTGGAACTCTGTGAACTAATTTCCTTTCAAAGTTAAAGATCAAACACTCATCATCTTCAAAGTATACAATATACTTCTTCTCAAGTAACTGTCCTATATTAATTAGGTTTTGATCTAACTCAGAAATGTAGTAAACATCTTCCAAAATGAACTTACCAGACTTTGTTTCTAGCTCTACAGTTCATTTTCCTTCTACATGCACCATTTCTCCATTTCCAAACTTGACTGCAGCACCAACATTTGAGTTTTTCTCCACAAATGCTTCTTCCTTCATTGTCATGTGATTGGAGCTGCCACTATCTATGATCCGTGTATTTCTTTTCTATTCAATTTTATCCACATAACAGCTTTTTACTACAAATTGTACTTTCTTCAATTTGATTTTTACTTGTTTGACCTGTTTGAGAAGTTTTAGTATTTTGGTTTAGAGTGTTTGTGGTCTTTCTTCAATTTGATTTTTACAATTAAAAGAAATAACTAACTGCATACCTGAAGTTTGTTTGTGTGCGCATAGCCTTATCTTTATCTTATCTTTCAATACTTCCGACTAGAAAGAGATTCTTTCTGTGGTCCTCTTTCCAACCTTCTCTATCTATCTTTAGAATGAGGGCGAGAGAAAGTCATCTTGTAATATGCAGTGAAAACTTTTTGTTTTTGTTTCCTTTTAATAAATAAAACATTAGTGCGGTACTATATATATATATATTGAGAATAACATCGGTAGTAATTATAAAAACCTGCAATTCTAATTACTATTATCTTTTCCTTCAGCTGGATGTTTCATTATTAACTGGTTTTGGAAAAAATTTAATTGGGTTTGTTGAGCGGATCATATATTAACATATGAATAATTGAAGATGCAATGTAGTTTGCAGATGGAGCAATAGCTCAGCCTAGAAGAGTAAATAACTGATTGATTTGTTTATTTGGCACATGGTTTTTTTTTTTTTTATATATTTAGTATTTAAAAAATTATTTTTAATTAAATACAATATATAATAATTTTTTTCAACTTCCTAATTAAAATTTTATTTTTAATTAAAATTCCATTATATTCAATATAATATTTTTTTATTCTCATTATTTCTAATTAAAACGAACATATATATAAATATATCATATTTTTCTGTAGAATTAAATATTATAATTAAAGCTTTTTAATTTTTATCAATGTAAGTTATATTTTATTTAACGTTATTTTTTTAAAATATAAAAGAGAACTTCTAACGTATATATTTAATAAAATCTTCTTGAATATAAAACGTAATAAGCTAATTTTGTAGAATTCATTTAATATTTTTACAAATATCTATTTACATATATTTTTTAAAAAATATACAGTCATGAATGTACATACAAATCCTCCAACTAAATAAATAGATTTTTCTTAATGTATTTTAAATTAATTGAGTTGTTTCAATTTTCAGTATCGAATTGAAATTGACTAATAAATTTTTATTTATAAATTAAAATTTGACCCATAAATTTTTATTTTTATTTATCATTTTAAAAAAACATTTCCTATCCAAATTATAATACACTATTTTTTCTTATTTAAAGTCTACAAATACTGTAATTTTATTTATTTCCCTTTTAATCCAATATGTTATATAAATTATTATTTTTAATATAAACTATTTATTATCGATACAATTAATTTATATTCATTTTTTAAAGTGATGACTTCCTGTCCAATCGATGGGTTTCGACTCGTAAACTTATAAAGAGGCTGTTTACTGGTTCATCATTTACCAAAAACATATCATTCACTAATTAAGTGATGTAAATATGTTTGTACGAATGATAGCTCGTAAGTTCGATCACCATAACATAGATTTCTCCCAAACGCGAAACTTTGACGAGATCATCATTATTCGTGAGTTGTCCCTTTCAACAATTCAAATATCGCTCTCCTAATTTATTAATATAACATGTTTATAGTTTCATCTAACAAGATATTTTAATATTATGTTTTTTAAGCAAAATTTGTTTCCATATATACCTTCTTTTCATGCCTTCACCACTGATCATTCCTCAGTCAACACGCAGCCACAATCACCGTTCTATATTAGCAAATCACACTCTTTAAGTGAGAGGATATTGAGTTCAAGCTTTTGATGACATGTTATCGATCAGACACTCGATCTCTATAAATTTTTTGAGAATTAATTAATGGGAACTATATATTGTTAGACCGTCATCTTAATAACATTCTTTCAAATACTATTATTTTGTAGCCTTGTTGTTGTTGAGTTAGTTTGTTTAGAGAAGTCAGCATACTAAGATATTGTGAAAAGCCTAGTGAATGCTAAAATTAAACTGAAAGAAAAGAAGAAGAGCAATGCTGTCAAAGTCAATCTAAAAAAGAGAAGAAATGAGAATGAATGAGCTGTTTTAGGAAGAATTGCTACAAAAATATTCTTGGAAGTATTTAAACTGGTCGTCGGCGATAGGCCCAGAATCGATTCAGGCAATGCAGAGAAGAGGAAGGGATTGTTGCAGGAATGGACCAATTTACACGTCGAAGAGAAGTTGAGAACCTTAGTATCGCCAACCTAAACTTGGAGGACGTCGCTGCAAAATCTAAAGTTCAGTCAACTAAGAATGTAATTGACTTCACTGTGGCCGGACGACAAATAGTCGAAGCTCCAGACGGCGTGCAATCGACTCAGAGAGTCATGCCAATGAACGACATTACCAGTAATTCACCTACAATTCTCTAAAATGAATATGCCAAATTTGAAGTCTAGGATTTCCTTTTAAAGCTTGCTACAGTGTTTTTAGAGTTTCCATTTTTAGCTTTCGTGAAGAATAAACTAGGATTTAGTCGTTCTTTCGTTGTAGTTGATGAAAAAAATTGATTCAAAGTTCCAGATTCATTATATTGGATGCTACGAATTGAATGGTTAAATCAATTTTACCAATTACTTAGTTTTGAATAATCTGCAAGCTCTATCAGTTGTGTTCTTGAGTTGTCTGCAAAAATTTGGGAATTTTATATGCAAGCATTTTTTTCTTGATCCTTTCGATTCATTCAAGTTACATTACGCATTTGGAAGTTGTTCTCGAGGTTTCTACAAGATTTCAGCATGAGAAGATGAGATTGGCCATTGTATTCGTTCATTTCAGTTCAAGTCAAAACTAGTCCAATAGTCATTTATTTTTCTAGTTAAGTTAATGAATAAGTGAAGATGTAAAATCATTTAGTATGTTATTTAGAAGCTTTCTACAATAATTTCCATCATTGATCATGCATGAAATAGAAGTCAACTGCAAAGTCAAACTTTTGAAGCTTAATGAGGTCTGATCTGATTTTGAAGAAGAAGAAAGAGTTTTACTGCAGCAAAATCACTCATTTACTGCCAAGAAGATTAAAAAGCAAAAGAGAAGTAGTGACCAAGAAAACCGAAAGGAACAGCTAGGTGGCATTTTATCAACTTGTGGTCTCAAAAGCAAGTTTTGACATTTTCTTGGATTTTACAAGCCATCTTGCCATTTTTCTTTTTCCAGTTTAATGTAATTCCTAATTATGAAGCCTAGGTTTTTCTTGGATCACTATATAAACAATCTTGTATTTCTCTTTGAAGTTATAAGTTTTTAATGAAATCGAGAAGAAATTGAAAGTTCATCATCTTTTTACCAGTTTCAAATTCCATTCTGTATTGGTACTATTAGGAACAACTAAAATCAATCCAACCTTAGTTTTATTAGGATCATGTACCCTTAAACTCGGTTAGGAAACCCTTTTTTTAGTATTTTTATCATCAAATCTATGACATGGAACTTTTAATCATCGATTTTTTAGTTGTAGAATAGATTTCTTTAATTACAAATAATTAGATCTATTCGTTTTTGTTTGGATTGAATCTTGTGTCGTCTCAGTTGCTGCAGAGATCAGTTCATCTCGGTCTATCAGTTGTTTGGAGATAATTGAAGTGCATGATTGATGGCCTCCATAAATTATCAAAAAAAAAGAGATTACGTGTCACAATAAATGTTTCCTTCATAAAATAATAATAAAAGTCACTTTATGTGTCTCGTAATGAAATTTATTTTAGTCCACTTCAAGTGTCGTTTTATGAAATCTATGTATATTTGAGCTATTTTTTTCAGTGTTATTCTTGCATTTATTTCAATTAAAATTCTATTTTGATTAAATATTTATGACTTTTAAATAATAAATGATGGACATCCAGTAATTTTAACTATCATTAATTGTTTTCTTAAAATTCGCAACTTTCATTACGAGACTAATAATTGAGAGGAAGACAGGATAGTGAGTGGATCATATATTAAAAAAATTACTCATTCCGATCTTTCGTAATGAAATTTGTTTTGGTTCATTTAAATGTTGATTTATGAAATCAATATATATTTGAGCTATTTTTTTCAGTTTTATTCTTACATTTATTTCAATAAATACTCCATTTTGAATAAATATTTATGACTTTTGAAGAATAAACAATGGACAAACATATAATTTTTTATATCATTAATTATTATTTTTAATTCGCAACTTTCATTAAGAATCGCTTGAAGTGACCGAAGAGAGTATCATTGAACAAAAATTCTCAAGAACATATCAATGATTTATTCGTATCTTAAGACCATGTATGGAAAATTAAGGAAAACACAAAGAACTACGGGACAACTTTTTATTATTATTTTTTTCGAACGAAAGAGGACAATAGATTTGTCAAGGAATATTCAATAAAATGACCAAATTACTCAAGCTCAATCCAACTAAATAACCGATGGCCGGCACGTAGTTTTATTTTTTTCGATAGTCGTAGGATCTTTACTACACTAGTGATACCTCCCCAAGTATATAGAGTCGACCATCATAAATATACAGCAATTAAAAAGCTAACTTTCTTCAATTATATAAACACTTTACATTGGCCAATAGAAGAAGGAAAGAAAAAAAAAAAAAGGGTTCAACCCCAACACCAAAGATTCCAGTTATAGATTTTTCCAGGAAAAACCTAATTCCGGGTACCTACAAATGGAATTCGGCGAAGGATAAAGTTGTGGAAGCATTAAAAGAGTATGGCTGCTTTGAGGCTCTCTTCGACAAAGATTCGATTATTGAGCTTCAAAATTGGAGAAGCCGATAAAGCTTTTGATCTCCCTTTAGATGTCAAAATGCATAATGCTTCGAGTAAGCCACTTACCGGCTATCTTCCAGGATCCAAACCTAAGGCATATCCTGAATCAATGGTTATTGAAGAAGCTCACATTTTAGGAAACGTTGAAAGCTTCATCAACAATTATTGGCCCCAAGGAAATCCCACTTTGAGGTGCAAGCCTAATATCAACTTAAATAATTGCCAATTTTATTATTATTTCTTTAGTTTATCATAACCAAAACTTATTTTAATTTTTATGTATGTGACATTACATCAATATTAACATTTGCAGCAAAAGTATACAATCTTTTACGGAAAGAGTGTCCGAGTTAGATAAAATGGTCCGGAAAATGATATTGGAGAGCTTTGGAGTCGAGAAATACATGGACGAACATATGAACTCGACAACTCACAGATTTAGGATGATTAGATATAATCCTCACGAGGCCGGTGAGGCTAAAATTGCTTTGCACTCTCACCAAGATAAGAACTTACTCACGATATTGCTTCGAAATCAAGTCGATGGCTTTGAGCTACAATCTCGTGATGGTGAATGGATTCAGCTCAAACAATCCAATTCTCCCTGCCCTTTTATTGTCTTAGCTGGACTCACTCTCTCTGTAAGTAAATATTGCCTCAATAATGGTTGGATTTCTTTATTTCACAACGTTTGTTAATTTTTATGTAATACTCCGTCCATGTTTTTAATAACCACAATATGAGATTTTGATAGAATTAAGAAACATAATCATTATAGATGATAATGATTAAAATATCTTTTAAGTAATGATTACTCCATGTTCGGACTTTTGACAACCACGGTATAAATGCAGAAAATTGTGAAAATTGTTCTCAAATTTGGATGTGATAATTTTTATAGACAATACCAAAAGAATTCGAGTCAATTATTTATGACGGAAGGAGTACTAATTAATTCCTTATCAGGCATGGCTAAATGGAAGATTGAGCGCTGCATATCACCGTGTGGTTCTTAGCAGAAACGAGGCAAGCTACACTCTTGCACTCTTTTGTAGCACAAAACCAGGGTATATCGTAAAGGCTCTGGAAGAATTGGTCGATGAAGAACATCCTTTGCAATTTAAGCCCTTTGATTTTCATGACTATATGAAATTCGTGGCTTTAAATCCTGATGAGCAACTAGGTACTGGTCTAGAGAGCTTCTGTGGTGTGAACCAACCAAAATAATAGCATTAGCTCAAATTATGTTACAAGGAATTTTTAAATCTTATAATTCAAGTATTTTCTTCATGTGATGTAACTGTGTGTGGGTAATGTGTTCTATTTCGCACTTGGAACTATAATGTAAGAATGTAAAAAGATCATTGTTATAACAATAAGGTGATTTCTAGTAATAAATTACTTTCTCATTTTCCGAGCTTCCAAACAAAAACTTGAAAGGATACGAAGAAGGCTGTCAAGATCTTAGATCGAATCGTATAATGGTTTTAGGTTCGTAAATCGATAGGTTCGTGAAAGATCAAAAGATTCTTTCTTATAGCTTTATATGAAAATTTAGATGTTATATAAACATAATAGTTTTGTAAATAGTTTTCAACTTTTAATGTCACCACATAAACATAACATATATTATATAAACGAGAAAACGTATACTTTCGTCACTCGCGTTTCACCTTAACACTTTTTCATTCCCTCGCGTTTCTCCGCTAGCAACCAAAAATATCCTCTCTGCCGTTAACTTCACCTACCTAGCACCTATATGGTGCTCTATGACGCCAACTCATGTCTAGTCAGGTAACAGACTCATACAATTGCGATAGTTTCACTCGCACATAACTTTTTTGCCACGTCACAAATTTTTTGCCAAAAAAATGCATAATTTTTTGATAACGTGCCAAAGTTTTTGATGAGTCAGATGGCACGTGTCACAAATATATTGGTCTGTTAGCTTACTAGGTGCCTTTCACTAGGTGCCACATATGCAAATTAGCCGCAAATGAATATTTTTGGTCGCTAACGGAAAACTTTAGATTTTTTAGACTACGAAATGTTACAGGTGAAACGTGTGCAACGAAAATATTTTCTCATATATAAACTATTTTTTTTTTATGATATCTCATATATAAACTATGATAAGACTTTTTGGAACCTTTTAATTAGGTGTGTCCATACTTAGTCAGTTTCATAATTATATAGTTGGCCTAATGATATCCAATTATTGATCCCTGTCCTTCGAGTATTTATCGCAGTTGTTTGGCAGATATAGAGTAATAGAAATGATTTTATTTTCTGAGCTAAATGTGGAATACCGAGAATGTCATGCATGCATTAGATTTCAGGAATGGATCCTAAGTTAGGGCGAATTTGATCGAGTAAGTACCTTTATCACTATTTGACGCACTCTAAGTAGAGTATAAAGAGCTTTTAAGCTAAAAACTCAAAGAACAGTTAAGAGAACCCTTAAATTAGGGTTTTATTTTATTCAAAATTAATGAAATAGCAAATGAAAATTGTTTAAATAGTCCAAAATTGAAAAACAACTAAAATCAGAAAATACGAAAATAGACGAAAATAAAGAACGGCCCGTTTGAAGGTCGAAACGGGTTCGGAAGAGGCCCTTCCTAACTCCAAATGGGTTTCCTCAAAGTAAACCAATAGAACTTTTCACAAGCTTTCCAAATTAGTATCATAATCCTGATTCCGACAATGGAGTCAAAAGTTATGGCTATTTTAATATCGGTTGACTTTTTACGCACAAATCTTCAATTCTTCGGTCCATCTCGCTTGGGCTTCTGGCTGTCGATCCAAGTGAGATAATCATCGACAATGCGTTCTACGTCACTATTTCTCAAAGATCAGTAGGTATTGGACATTGGCGTCCTCCTGATAATCACATTGTTAAATTGAACTTCGATGGTGGTTTGTGGCCGGTAATGTGACAAATAGGTATGGATGTATTGCACGAAATTATCATGGACGATGTCTAGGAGCGGTGTCAGGCAGACTGGGTTTGGTGGACTCGACACTGCTTGTTAAAACATGTGCTGCAAGTCTGAGTCTGGATTGGGCGATAAGCATTGGTTTCAAAACATGATCTTTCCAGGCTTTACCATAGCAAAGTCGAAGTTTTTCTCCATATGGGAAACTCTTTTTGGAAATTAAGCACAAGGCCTCCAATTTTTTCAACTCTGTTTCTTTTTTTATTTGTTCATAGAGCAGAAAATACTCTTTGCTCATGCCTTAGCTCATTTGATTCTATTGTTAATTTGGTTTCTTTTCCTTGTAAAATGTACCACAACAGGTGGAGGATTTAGTTCTTTTGGGCAATCAGTTGGCTTAATGAAAAAGCGGTTTGAATTTTTTTTTAAAAAAATAAATTAGTTAGAAACATAATAATTATTTAAGACACAATTCTTATCGTTAAATTCGCCATTATTATGAGGAGCATCAATATTAACTTACATTTAGTTAGACAAGAAAAGATAAAAAAAAAATAGCATAATTTTTAGTGTGAAAGGAAAAAAAATAACGATCAATGAGATCGTTTTCATTGCAAAGATCATAAAATTACAAGATTTTAAAATCTCGATCGCAGATCTTGACAACCCTTCCTACTGTTAATTAAACAAATTTTAGGTAAATTCTATATCTTTTGAATTGTTTGGGGGCCAAATGGTTGCTAATCAAAGTCTGTCCTAGTCAAACTTTTTGTCACGTCAGAAAACTGTATTGGATTGCAAGTAAATGGGCTTCTGGTTACCAGCCCGACAGAATTTGATGCCTACTCTATTTTTTTCTTTTTCAACGTCCGGGGTCGTCGTTTATGGAGATCGATCGGAGAAAGTAAATCTTATCTAACTGTGAATGAGAAGCTAGTAAACTATGACAATCCTAGTATATTGGAATAAAAAACTAAATACAGGTATGAAATCCTTTCATTCTATCCTTTCATCGAAAATTGTGTGTATTTGCATACCAACTGAGTGAATTCGATTGATAAATCCTGATTATTTTGCCATGTTTTGCTTCCAATTTCATGTTTCAGTTTGACTATAAATTATATCTGGGTTTGTCAAAAAGTTAGGAAAAGGATCAGACTGTTAATACAAATTGGATAGTTGAGAATCTGAGTTTTGTTGATGTACATTGCTGCTTCTGCTCATTTT
The DNA here is from genome assembly GCF_046630445.1 of Rutidosis leptorrhynchoides. NCBI lineage: Eukaryota > Viridiplantae > Streptophyta > Magnoliopsida > Asterales > Asteraceae > Rutidosis > Rutidosis leptorrhynchoides. The sequence goes on from NW_027266665.1 coordinate 63,900, forward strand.
TTCCTCTGAAAGATTTATAGTATCTGTTTATGTTTTGTGGGGTTTTGTGTTTTACAAGTTTTTTGTTTCAACTTTCAACCAGTTATTGATTTGTCGCCCTCGAGCTGCCTACTAAGAAGAGGGCCTTCTTGGCTGTCGTTGCCAAACTAACTCATGTAGTCATGATTCTTGTCAACTATTTTAAAACCCTATTCTGCATTCAGTGTCCATAAAGATAAGAATGAGAATGGGTTATAACTGTTGTGAGATTATTGAAATTAGGGATGGATGGTATTCTCGCTGAATTCCTGGATTTGGCGGTGAAGTGTAGGCAATTTGTCACCTGTTAGACTGCTTGAATGTTCCGAGTGCCAAAAATTGTGTTAGCCTGCCAGCCTACTCTTGCTATGTAGTAGAAATTTGCAGTCTTTGGTTCCTTTCAGTCTGATTATCTTTTTTTTTTTTTTTTTTTTTTTTTCCCACCGTGTTCTATCTTCCATATATATTTTTCTCTGTTTTCATGTTTCATACATCTTCTGGTGTTTACGTATTGTTGTTAGATTCAAGCATGGACATTAATGTCAATAAGATTGTAAAAAGCGAATCTTGCGACTTAAAATTAAGAAAAAAGGATTAAAGGGGGAAGGTGAGAGAGTTCGTGATGTTCATGAAATAAACTGATACTCTGTATTGCAGCTTTATGGTTTGATATGTAATCTGCTTACTCAAATTGAGGTTCAGTATGAATTTGTGCTGTTAGAATAGTTTCCGTGATTAGTGGTTACGACATTGGCCTATTTCTGCTACTCAACGATTAATCTACTACTTGGATTTCTCCTGCTAAATGGTTGGTTCAGTTCTCTGAACTTACTAATTTGGGTTGTGACATTGCTAAATTTCGTCCTGTTTAGTTCATATTCTAAACTTTGATTTTAATACAACATGTTTAATTTACTTTTGTCTATAATATTGTTGTGATCATTGCACATTTTCTTACTAGAATGCTTTACTCAAGAAATGTTTGGATGTTAATACCTTCCAAGTTATTGATCTCTTCTTTAAATGCTCATTTTCAGCGAGTAACACTTAAATAGAATGGAGTTAGCAGACAGAACAGTTGGGTTTCTACTATCTCTTATAAGCGTATCGATATTCACTTACTACACTTTCTGGGTGATCATTCTTGTATGTTTATTAATATTTGGACTAAAATCAATTAAAATGTATTTTGTAGTACTGGATTGCTTGCTCATATATTTTCCGTCTTGTAGCCATTTGTTGCGAGTGACCACTTCATCCACCAATATTTCCTACCACAAGAATATGCCATACTCATTCCCATACTTGCTGGCGTGGTTCTTGACTGCTCTTTGTGTATGTTTGTTGGATATGTCATGATTAAATCCGAAAAGAAGAAGGCTTGACTATATCTTTTTTTATTATTATTATATCAGACTCTTTGATAGTTATCAATAGAGAATTTTCCTTTTTTTTTTTCCAATGTAATTTCAACATCATATATTTATCTGGACTAGTTTAACAGCGTATAAATATATGTTTGTTTGGTGTTAAAAGTATGTTTTGTTTTGCTTCAAACATCCTAAAAATACATATTTGTTATTAAAAATAATCAAAAAAAAGTGCTCCAAACACGAAACGAATCTGGTATGACCAAAAAGTTGTCGACAGATTGAGTTCACTAACAATTCTTCATTGACTTTTGGATACAACATATTGGTAGCTGCAAAGCAATTACTTCTATAAGAAAATTGATTTCTGGAAGTGACTGGAAACCAGAAATAACTTACCGGCGACAAACATTACCTAAACAAAGAGGTAGCTCCAAGTTATACAATGAAACAAAATCGCTCATACCCAAAAAGGCAAAAACCAAAACCAATATTTCTATGAGATTTTAGCCCCAAGCATTATCAAAAGCAGCAGAAGTAATAGCTCGTGAAAACTCCTCGAAACTGATCATTCCATCTCCGTCAGCATCGGCTTCTTTGATCATAGCCGTCAACTCCTCTCCGGTCAAAGCATGACCTAACTTAGCCATTGAACTTTCCAGCTCCGACGCTGTTATATAACCGTTTCCATCTTTATCAAACATTTTAAATATCTGCTTCATCTGATCCTTGCTGTATGGCGATTTTTCTGGTATCAGCTCCGGCGCCACCAATGTGACGAATTCGGAAAACTCGATCAGGCCGTTGTTGTTGGTGTCGACCTTATGTGTTAGGGTTTCGAGCTGCTCAGGGCTTGGTTTGAGGCCAAGTGACCGCAAGAGAGAGCCTAGCTCGAGCTGAGTCAAACTTCCATCTTTGTTTCGATCAAACGATAAAAAGATTTGTCGTAACTCGGAGATTTGCTCATCGTCTAAAGTCACACCTGATTTCTTGCCGCTCATGATCTCTTAGGATTATAAATCTCTATATGCAGATCAGAACAGAAATAAATTACAGACTATCTCTTCCTCTATATATGCAATGCAATATATACCTGATCTGATTACAAATGACTTGTAATCAAATGTTCCTATAATAATATATATTCTATATTTTTACATGCATGGATAAATTAAAGCAACAATATACATATATGATCAAACAATAAATTTTTAAAAATCTGGGTTTGAATCAAAACCTACCTTTCATTCCTGGAATTCAATCTACAATACATATATAGATCGATGGATCTGTCTGAGAAAGATTCAATCTACAATATATATAAAGTCTGGGTTTGAAAGATCTAAGGAAATCGGTTTTTCTGTGATCTAATGAACACAAGAGGAAGAGAGAGACTTTTTCTTGATATTTATTGGAAAGTTTGATTTAAAAAATTTCTAATGAAGAGAGTCAACACATAAATGAATAATGATCAGAGAGATTATTTATTAGTATTATAAAAATGTGATTTCTTTCATATATTCACAAAAGACAAAAAATAAAATAAAGATCGAACAAAATAAGTTACAAAATTAGAGGAGACAATGCCGTGATTGGTGTACAATCTCTTGCTGGCAATTGTCACACTTTTAGACTTTGTCAAACATCCATCCTACGATATCACAACAAACATTTTCCTTCATTTTATAATACAAGGTGTACTTTTCGTGTTATATATATCGTTTCACAATATTTCATGTTTTTCTAAAATGATGTTATATAATTAATAAAATATATTTATTATATTTTTATGAAAATAAAATTTTAAATTTCTTTAAATTTAACAAAACATCATATATATTTTAAAAAATATTTTTTTATAATAATATTTTCATTATACCTAATAAAAGAAAAACTATACAATGTCATTATAACTAAAAGGTATCTATTGTGAAACTGAGAAGTAATAGTAAAAGATTTCTCATGTTAAGACTGGGGCATGCTTTTGATCAATTTATTATTCTCTTCTTCTTTCAATATATCTTTTACTATCCTTATTTTGTGTGTGAAAAATACATCATATTTCATCATTTTTTTTTTTTAAATTATATATAAAAATCATCTATATTGAAATAAAATGAATTAAAAGTCAAAAAAATAATACATATTGACTGGTTTTACTTTTTGAACCGTTCCTCACTATATTTGTGTCAAGTTTGAATATTTGTTACAAGTCTGTGTAGACTGAAGAGTTTACTGTTAGACCAATTTATTTTATATTTACATTTTTTACACCATTAATCCAAAAGACCAAATACTTTCCAAAGTCCAAACACTGCCCACCTCAATGAATCTTCATCTGTCATTGAAGTTTTCCTCTTGAGTTTGAGAGAAGTGAGCTTGAATATGATTCTTAATTAAGCTGCAATAAGAGAGTATTTTTGTGAGATTTCAAATTAGTATTTCGATTTTTTTTATCATATTTTTCTTCCGTTAGTTTAGATCAATTTTTACGATTTTTCGTTGGAGACTTATTTATGTTCAGAGTCTGAGGTTACCCCTCTCAACAAATGTCGTCTCCGATGATAGATTTCATGCCTTCCTAGTGGATGCAATTAACTTGCTTGCCTATACACCAACACCTTAAATAAATTGGTCCAAAACAATGAATCGATCTATGATCGGTATAATCCATCGCCATCTGTACACCACTACACCAGATTTTTATATCTCAAATTCTCAATCAATGCTACTGTAGAGCAAATATTTTATTTACAAATTAGAAACATTATTGGTTGTGAATTGCGATCATCATTTAACAAGTAAAGATTAGCTTACAGTCTTTCTCGTTAGAAAAATCAAGGGATGAACATCGACAAAAGTTGACAAAAGTGTGAATACAAATTATAAAGAGATCTCACAATATATTTGCTTAGCTAAGCGTATAAAATGATGTATATATATACCACATATGTGCGTCTACAATTTTTAATGCACCACTAACGTTAATTTGTTATTTTAAGAATTTTAATTGTCATCAAGAAATTATGCATTTTAATTTCTCTTCGATCCCACAATTTTTTTAGAGAAATTTGTAGTTGCATTTTTATGTTATATAATTACTAGATGTTAAGTTCGTACGACCTTCCAAAAAATTATACATTACACTAGAGTCTCTTTACATACACAACTCAAAGTTGACATGGTCTTTCATGGTCAACGCTCTGGCTATA